>NW_015112961.1:35506-59519 GCF_001443285.1 Poecilia latipinna | reverse complement strand
AAATGTGTTTTTTTTTTTGTCCTTAAAAACCTTTAAAAAAAAAAAAAAAAAAAAAAAAAAAAACATAAACGAGAGACTCGTGTTTCCCTGGTTTTCAATGTGTAATGGTGTTTTTTTATTAACGGTAAACTACCAGGTAATATTGTTGTGGTTTTTTTTAAGCTGAACTTTAAACCAAAACAATAAATGAACTGGTGTGTGCATAGCCTGTCTACTTTAAATTTATTTCACTTTTCCTCTGCTTTGTTATTTCTTTCTCTTTTCTCTCATGAAAACATTAGAGGATACACACTGCACACCGCTGCCATGGCCCCACAGTCCCCGTATTGCATATGGCTCCTATTAAAGTCATGTTTCAGCAGACATCTCCGTTTCACTCCTATTCCCCACTGAGACCGGAGCAGTGTAGCTCCAGGTTTGGAAGAGTTTAGATTCAGGATCTCGCTGGGACTCTGGAAACCACAATTCACGGGGAGCTCATTCTTAGCAAACCCCCCTCAAAGGAAGAAAAATGTCTCCATATGTCACAATTAGGATTTCTTGGGTTGGAAGTGATCTTAAAGTCTCAAGATCATTTAATATGAGACACTAATATTTTCCTTCACATGTTTTCTGCGAAAGAAATGTCTGACCTTGTTTAATTTGAATCTGAAAGAGGGTTAAATTCAGTGCGGCACAAATCATGTTTAGAACTATGAATACTTATTGTGAATTAGTAACTTTTCATAATTCACGGATGTGACTAATTAATGTGTAATTCATGTGACTGTCTACAGGGGACGTGTATATCCAACCAACCCAAGACACGAGGAACCCAGTCATCTTTGGAGTCTTCTCAGTTTCAGGGTGAGTAATGGCTTTTTTTAACTCTAATTTCAGTGTGAATGTTCGGTGTGTTTTAATGTCTGTCAGCAGCACGTGCTCATTTGCACTCAGCCGTAAGGTGTCTGCTCTTTGTAATGTTATGAGTCTGTATTGGTTTGTAAGAATCCGCCTACAAGCAGGAGACAGAAAAGTGACTGTTCAGCCCAGAGGGAGACGCCGTCCGCTGAGTCTTTTATAGAGACAGTCAGGTTTGATAGCAGGTTGTCAGTCACTGAAGGTGGACAGTGTTGTTGGGTTTTATAGATTATAGACCCAGACATTAACTACAGGATTTCCAAGAGGCTGCAAACATTTCTAAATTCAGTCAGCACGTTGGATAACAACGGTTGAAAGCTCAAAAGGATAAAAAATTAAGCATTGTTGTTTCTTGTTGTCTTTTGAAAGTCTTACTCTCGATAACTCTCTTGCTGTCTCAAGAATTCAAACATTTTGTCATTTTTTAAAAATTACAATTTCCTTTTAATTCTCTTTGAACATCTCTTTGCTCCCTCCGATTTATTTTTTATCGCCTGAACTGACGACAAAAATTACCAATTTGGAGTTTTCTGTCTTCAGTGACAGCCTCCTCACTAACTGTTTAAAGACCTAATAGTGCTAACTATGATCCATTCACTGACTGTTTTCCAGATTTTTCAGTTTTTGACTGATAAAACAAAGACTTGTCCAATTTCAGTCAGTTGCTGGCTTCCCAGTGCATCTCTCGTTTTCTGCTGACCTGACATATTGAATGTGTCATTTATGTCAGTATTGTTTATGTGATATGTAACAGTGAAGACTTAATGCTTCTATCCACTTATTGTTTATCTATATAGGCAAAATGGCATAATGTGTAATCCTACATAATGGTATAATGTGTGTGTAAACCTTTCAGGGATTAGTCATAGTCAGGTCAAAACTAAGTTTCTCCTTAATTGTTCCAGAAGGTTTTTCTAATGTAGATAAGATACTGACTACTCATTCATTACCTCACTTCCAAAAATACACACGAACTCTTTGAGATTTGTAAACTGAGATTCTGTCAGCGCACAGGTCAAGAAAGGTGTTCGCAAAGTCATAATAAATGCATTTTGATTAATGTGTTGGAGAAAGAAATACTGTTATTGTTGCAATCGCCATTATAGCCATTGAGAGCATTTAAGCCCAGCTGATAGAAGCACATGTGGTGCTAATGATAGGGGCTCATGACACAAGCTGCAAACATACCACACTGCTCTGCAGCAGTGAGAGCCTGTATTCTGGCGATTCTTTGGGATACGTGGGTGTTTGTATGTCAGTATGTCAGACAACTTGTCTCTGCTTGAGTCAGTCTGAGTGGTTCTGCATCGTGATGTTTCAGCAAGTTCCTGCAAACAGAGGCAGACTGAATATGTGGAAGGAAGTCAGACTGAGAAGCCACAGAGATACCTTGCAGTAATTACCTCGGGGTGTGAGTTAATCTGCATCCTGTCTTGATAATATCTTTGCAATAACTTGTGCTAATCTGTCCTCCTGCAGGTCTGTGTTCAAAGGCTCGGCGGTGTGCGTCTACTCCATGGCCGACATCCGTATGGTCTTCAACGGGCCGTTTGCCCACAAAGAAGGGCCCAACTACCAGTGGGTGGCGTACACTGGGAAAATTCCCTACCCTCGACCTGGCACTGTGAGTTCAAAAATAAAGAAAATCAATGTCCATGATATAAACCGCACCCATGGGGAAATAAAGCAAATGTCAGAGGAGCAGATTTGACATTAAAATGTTCCATCTGTCAATAGTGTCCTGGAGGTACTTTCACTCCCAACATGAAATCCACAAAGGATTACCCAGACGAGGTTATCAACTTCATGAGAAACCACCCCACCATGTACAACGCCATTTACCCGGTGCACAAGCGCCCCCTGGTGGTCAGAACCAACGTGGACTACGAGTTCACCACAATTGCTGTCGACCAAGTGAGAGCGGCTGATGGGAGCTATGAGGTGCTCTTCCTGGGAACAGGTCAGCGCTGTGAGACCAGAACATTTAAAAGTTACTGTAAAGATGCATAGTTGAATGGAGCTTTGTGTTTATCATAAATGTTTCCAGTAAAGCTGTTTTCAGTTGAAGGTTGTATAATATGAATTGATATTTTTTTGGTGGTTCAGATCGTGGGACGGTGCAGAAAGTCATCGTGTTGCCAAGAGATGACTTACAAACAGAGGAGCTGGTTCTGGAGGAGGTGGAGGTGTTCAAGGTCGGTCACAATAAAACTGGTCCAAAAACTCCTTTTTTATTTGTCTTACTTTATACAAAGGTATTGGTCAGGCTTTTCCTGACCAATTTTGATTTCTAGTTTTCTTTGACATCTGACTGACTAATTGAGACTTTGACCACTCGACTTTTATTCAAAGGGCTACTAAATGGGGAATAAAGTGCTGCAGATTAAACAGTGTGCTATTTAAAAAAAATATATATATATACAATATTATTATTTTGCAAATCTGTCCGTTAGTCTACAGACTAACGGACAGATTTGCAAAATAATAATATTGATAATAATAATAATTATAATAATAATATTGATTATAGATAATCTCTCTTATTCTTTTCTTTTTCTATTTATAATTTATTTAGGTTTGGCTAGAGATTTTCTACTATTTTGAGGCAATTTCTTCTATTATATGCTTTGACATGTTTGTCAACTTTTTTCTGTTTTTTCTTACTTTGTGTTGATGTAAAAATTCCATCTGCCACTTCAGGTTCCCACCCCAATCACCACCATGAAGATTTCATCTAAACGGGTAAGTTACCACTCGTTTTGCTTTTGCTGGGACAGCTTAATCTGAGCCAAAGTATTTTTATTCATCCAATTAACTTAGTGGGAGCTATCTATCAGATTTATTTCATTTCTGAAATTACTCTATTCTAAGCCATTAGAAATATGATTTATGAAATGAATTTTAAATGTCAAAAAAAGACAATTTGCTCGGGTATTTGCAACCATATAAAATGTGTTTCTAAAATGTTTTAAAACTCTCCAATACATACATTACAGAATTTATTTTTCATAGTAATTTAACGTTTAAATTTATTGGTTTAAATTAGGGACCCACGCATATAGATTGTTTGAAGCGCTCAAAGAATCTATGTTGTTGCCTTTACTTTTGTCTTTAAAAAAAAAACTAATCGAAACCTAATTAGGTTTCAATAATACTGAGTGCTGATGATGTTTGTGTCGTCATTGTTGCCTTTCTCATATTATTATTGGACTCAGCTCTTTTAATATTTTGTGGATCGGAAGCTGAAAAGTTTTGCAACCACTGATTAATTAAATCCAAACTACTACTGTTGCTACTTCTTACCAGTTCTGTGTGTGTGTGTNGGGACGTGTATATCCAACCAACCCAAGACACGAGGAACCCAGTCATCTTTGGAGTCTTCTCAGTTTCAGGGTGAGTAATGGCTTTTTTTAACTCTAATTTCAGTGTGAATGTTCGGTGTGTTTTAATGTCTGTCAGCAGCACGTGCTCATTTGCACTCAGCCGTAAGGTGTCTGCTCTTTGTAATGTTATGAGTCTGTATTGGTTTGTAAGAATCCGCCTACAAGCAGGAGACAGAAAAGTGACTGTTCAGCCCAGAGGGAGACGCCGTCCGCTGAGTCTTTTATAGAGACAGTCAGGTTTGATAGCAGGTTGTCAGTCACTGAAGGTGGACAGTGTTGTTGGGTTTTATAGATTATAGACCCAGACATTAACTACAGGATTTCCAAGAGGCTGCAAACATTTCTAAATTCAGTCAGCACGTTGGATAACAACGGTTGAAAGCTCAAAAGGATAAAAAATTAAGCATTGTTGTTTCTTGTTGTCTTTTGAAAGTCTTACTCTCGATAACTCTCTTGCTGTCTCAAGAATTCAAACATTTTGTCATTTTTTAAAAATTACAATTTCCTTTTAATTCTCTTTGAACATCTCTTTGCTCCCTCCGATTTATTTTTTATCGCCTGAACTGACGACAAAAATTACCAATTTGGAGTTTTCTGTCTTCAGTGACAGCCTCCTCACTAACTGTTTAAAGACCTAATAGTGCTAACTATGATCCATTCACTGACTGTTTTCCAGATTTTTCAGTTTTTGACTGATAAAACAAAGACTTGTCCAATTTCAGTCAGTTGCTGGCTTCCCAGTGCATCTCTCGTTTTCTGCTGACCTGACATATTGAATGTGTCATTTATGTCAGTATTGTTTATGTGATATGTAACAGTGAAGACTTAATGCTTCTATCCACTTATTGTTTATCTATATAGGCAAAATGGCATAATGTGTAATCCTACATAATGGTATAATGTGTGTGTAAACCTTTCAGGGATTAGTCATAGTCAGGTCAAAACTAAGTTTCTCCTTAATTGTTCCAGAAGGTTTTTCTAATGTAGATAAGATACTGACTACTCATTCATTACCTCACTTCCAAAAATACACACGAACTCTTTGAGATTTGTAAACTGAGATTCTGTCAGCGCACAGGTCAAGAAAGGTGTTCGCAAAGTCATAATAAATGCATTTTGATTAATGTGTTGGAGAAAGAAATACTGTTATTGTTGCAATCGCCATTATAGCCATTGAGAGCATTTAAGCCCAGCTGATAGAAGCACATGTGGTGCTAATGATAGGGGCTCATGACACAAGCTGCAAACATACCACACTGCTCTGCAGCAGTGAGAGCCTGTATTCTGGCGATTCTTTGGGATACGTGGGTGTTTGTATGTCAGTATGTCAGACAACTTGTCTCTGCTTGAGTCAGTCTGAGTGGTTCTGCATCGTGATGTTTCAGCAAGTTCCTGCAAACAGAGGCAGACTGAATATGTGGAAGGAAGTCAGACTGAGAAGCCACAGAGATACCTTGCAGTAATTACCTCGGGGTGTGAGTTAATCTGCATCCTGTCTTGATAATATCTTTGCAATAACTTGTGCTAATCTGTCCTCCTGCAGGTCTGTGTTCAAAGGCTCGGCGGTGTGCGTCTACTCCATGGCCGACATCCGTATGGTCTTCAACGGGCCGTTTGCCCACAAAGAAGGGCCCAACTACCAGTGGGTGGCGTACACTGGGAAAATTCCCTACCCTCGACCTGGCACTGTGAGTTCAAAAATAAAGAAAATCAATGTCCATGATATAAACCGCACCCATGGGGAAATAAAGCAAATGTCAGAGGAGCAGATTTGACATTAAAATGTTCCATCTGTCAATAGTGTCCTGGAGGTACTTTCACTCCCAACATGAAATCCACAAAGGATTACCCAGACGAGGTTATCAACTTCATGAGAAACCACCCCACCATGTACAACGCCATTTACCCGGTGCACAAGCGCCCCCTGGTGGTCAGAACCAACGTGGACTACGAGTTCACCACAATTGCTGTCGACCAAGTGAGAGCGGCTGATGGGAGCTATGAGGTGCTCTTCCTGGGAACAGGTCAGCGCTGTGAGACCAGAACATTTAAAAGTTACTGTAAAGATGCATAGTTGAATGGAGCTTTGTGTTTATCATAAATGTTTCCAGTAAAGCTGTTTTCAGTTGAAGGTTGTATAATATGAATTGATATTTTTTTGGTGGTTCAGATCGTGGGACGGTGCAGAAAGTCATCGTGTTGCCAAGAGATGACTTACAAACAGAGGAGCTGGTTCTGGAGGAGGTGGAGGTGTTCAAGGTCGGTCACAATAAAACTGGTCCAAAAACTCCTTTTTTATTTGTCTTACTTTATACAAAGGTATTGGTCAGGCTTTTCCTGACCAATTTTGATTTCTAGTTTTCTTTGACATCTGACTGACTAATTGAGACTTTGACCACTCGACTTTTATTCAAAGGGCTACTAAATGGGGAATAAAGTGCTGCAGATTAAACAGTGTGCTATTTAAAAAAAATATATATATATACAATATTATTATTTTGCAAATCTGTCCGTTAGTCTACAGACTAACGGACAGATTTGCAAAATAATAATATTGATAATAATAATAATTATAATAATAATATTGATTATAGATAATCTCTCTTATTCTTTTCTTTTTCTATTTATAATTTATTTAGGTTTGGCTAGAGATTTTCTACTATTTTGAGGCAATTTCTTCTATTATATGCTTTGACATGTTTGTCAACTTTTTTCTGTTTTTTCTTACTTTGTGTTGATGTAAAAATTCCATCTGCCACTTCAGGTTCCCACCCCAATCACCACCATGAAGATTTCATCTAAACGGGTAAGTTACCACTCGTTTTGCTTTTGCTGGGACAGCTTAATCTGAGCCAAAGTATTTTTATTCATCCAATTAACTTAGTGGGAGCTATCTATCAGATTTATTTCATTTCTGAAATTACTCTATTCTAAGCCATTAGAAATATGATTTATGAAATGAATTTTAAATGTCAAAAAAAGACAATTTGCTCGGGTATTTGCAACCATATAAAATGTGTTTCTAAAATGTTTTAAAACTCTCCAATACATACATTACAGAATTTATTTTTCATAGTAATTTAACGTTTAAATTTATTGGTTTAAATTAGGGACCCACGCATATAGATTGTTTGAAGCGCTCAAAGAATCTATGTTGTTGCCTTTACTTTTGTCTTTAAAAAAAAAACTAATCGAAACCTAATTAGGTTTCAATAATACTGAGTGCTGATGATGTTTGTGTCGTCATTGTTGCCTTTCTCATATTATTATTGGACTCAGCTCTTTTAATATTTTGTGGATCGGAAGCTGAAAAGTTTTGCAACCACTGATTAATTAAATCCAAACTACTACTGTTGCTACTTCTTACCAGTTCTGTGTGTGTGTTTTTTTTATTTTTTTTTAATAGCAACAACTATATGTGGGGTCTGTCCTGGGTGTGACCCACCTGGCTCTGCACCGCTGCGACGTGTACGGCGAGGCCTGCGCTGACTGCTGCCTGGCCCGGGACCCGTACTGCGCCTGGGACGGCAAGTCCTGCTCCAGATACTCTGCCTCGCAGAAAAGGTGAGACCGAGACGGCCTGGACGTTTACAACCTCAGGCTCACATTATCGCTGCGGATTATTGTAGCACAGGATATTTAAGAACCGTGCTGATGCTAGGCTTTATTTTCGGCTGTTGATTCGATCTCCCAGACGAAGCCGTCGACAGGACGTAAAGTATGGAAACCCGATCCGCCAGTGCAGAGGTTACAACTCGAATGGTGAGTTTCTCCGTGGTACAAGATGGATTTGTGATGCAGTTTTCAGTACAAAAGCATTAAGCAACGTCTTTCGCATGTTTCACAGCAAATAAGAATACGCTGGAGACGGTTCAGTACGGAGTGGAGGGAAGCACAACATTCTTGGAGTGCCAGGCTCGTTCTCCTCACGTCTCTCTGAAGTGGCACCTGCAGAAGGAAAACAGCGACAGGAGAAAAGAGGTGATTAATTTTATTTCTTGTACAACAGATGTTGACTGATGTCATATAAAAGTAGTAAATGGATCTTTTACACTTTAGCTGCTAATTGTCTTATTTCAGCACTAGTTCAAATTAATTGAACTATCAGTCTTTATGACAGGATGAGGATAAGGTATGAAAACTGGCAACAGATTTGTGATTCAGAATTTTTTTTCTAGGTTTATTTACTTTTTGGCCTACATGTAAATTGCAACGTGAGATGGAAAACGAGCACTCCATATGAAAAACCACCCCCAGTGTAAAACATGGCGGTGGCAGCATCAGGCTGCAGGAACAGACGAGCTGATCGGAGTTGACTGGAGCTAAAAACAATCCTGGAAGAAAACCTACTAAAGGCTAAAAAAGCCTGGGGACTGAGGCAATGGGTCACAAAAACCAAAGCATACAGTCAGAGTTGTAACAGTAACAGTTGGGTGTAAATTGATGTTCACATATGTTTTTTTTTTTTTCCAGTCTGAATGAGCTAGAGCTATTTTCCAAAGATGGGCAAATTATTAAAAAATGTTATAGATGTGCAAAGATGTGTAAAATCCTAATAAAATACATTTATATTCTGGTTTGCTTTTGGAAAGCGTTGTATTCTTTTACCTTTTTAACTGATAATTAAATATTCTGTGCTACTTTGTCCGTGTCTTTCCTTAAGCTGTAAAACTTCCCTCCCTGTGCACTCCAGATTCGCTCAGAGGGTCGCATCCTGAAAACCGATCAGGGCCTCCTGATCCGCTCGCTGCAGTCCTCCGACGGCGGCATCTACCACTGCACGTCCACTGAGAAGAACTTCAAGCACACCCTGGTGAAGCTGCAGCTAGTCGTCCTCTCCAGTCGCACGGTCAACAACGTCCTTGTGGATACGGGCAACCCAGCCCTCCCCCAAATTCAGTCCAGCGCATGGACCCCGAGCGTTGGGCAGTACAAGGACCTGCTGACCATCCTCAGCCAGCCGGAGATGGGGCTGATCAACCAGTACTGCAAGGACTACTGGCAGCACGGGGACGACGGCCTCGGGGACGGCAAAGCTAAAAGCCTGAAGGAGCTGAAGGAGCAGAAGAAGCCTCGCAACCGCCGGCATCACGACGACCAGACGAATCCAGCTGAGACATGAAGAGTTTGGGTTTTCAGCCTGTCGTGTTCAAACAGCACCATTTGTCTACCTTCTAGTTTCTCCTCACAACCCTCCATTTAAGGGAAATGACTCCATTTAACAGACCCTGCAACAGAAAGCATCATTTGTATGTGACTGTTGGAAGAACAAACACAATATTTATTGTAGGTTGTACAAAGTAATTCTTTATACCTATCTAGAAAACATGTTTTTTGTGAATAGATCTGTGCAAATATTGTTATATTATTATTATTGTTATTATAATTATTAGTGTTATTGTTTATGACATTGTGTTATTATGTTGGGAATATCTTTGTTTGGTGTTTTTCTTTTTTCTTTTCTTTTTTTTTAAATAGCAACTATTACTCTGGACTTTAACGGTGTCCAGACGAGGACTGGAATGGATAAGCTTCCCATTTCTCTGCAATTATGTCTGAACAATTGACTGCTGGCAGTATCTAAATCCAGAATTACACCAGAAAAGCCTGGCATTTGTTAGGTAATCTCACCTGGACAGTCATTGCAAAGGTGGACACTATTGTACTGTAAATAAAACGCCATTGACGATGGTAGGAATGCCGACAAGCTGCAGCTGCAACAGCACATCACAAACTCCCAAGAACGTGAATTTTAAGCTCTTTCACAGAAGGTCGACGGACCTAAGGTGACAATTTCAAACTGCACCGTTCATATTCTTCCATGATTAGTTGCTGCCAAGTGTTTTTTGTTTGTATGTAAGCATCACATCTCAGTGTTGTGTTCTCGGCATCTTGTTATAAGCTGTTTATCTTTGGAGGAAGGGTTCTTTTAACGAAACAGAAGTGGAAAACAGAACATTGCCTTCTCTTCTCTCTCTGTGGAGATGAGTTATTCTAGCAGGCAGCTAAATGTGAGTCTGTGATTAAAAAAATATATATCTATATATATATTAGAGAAAGCACCTTTTGTTGCCAGATTGGTGATTTTTTTTTTAAATAAATCTTAGAAAAAGTTTGTTTCTAAACGTATTAAACACCCTATAAACTACAATGCTGTGGAAAAAGTATTTGCTCACTTTGTGATATTTTGTCACTTAGAGATTTCTGATCGTCAATCAGTTTTCAATATCAGTTACAAATCTGCCGAGTAAATACAGCATGCACTTTTCATTTATGGATTACTTTAGATAAAGTGAAGGAAAAATCTATCTAAACTCACCTGGCCTTTGGTGAATATAATCAGTCTTTCACATCTGTGTGGAGAAGATTCAGACATTTTTTGTTTGAATTCAGCCACATTGTCACATCATCTTTATCAGATTTATGTCCAGATTTGACAAATAAACTTCCTAATTTTTGAGTCTTTGAGAGATGAAGTTGTTGGTGTCTATTGGACCATTGTTCAGTTGTACGACTCGAGTGCTTGAGCTCAAGTTTTTAAAGGTTTTCTCCTAGTGAGTAAAACTTTTTATTTCATCAATTATAGAAAAGTTCTTGATTAGCAACACACTGAAGTGAAGCTCATGGTGCTTGTTTTGGTACCTCCTGGATGACTGATTGATTAGGTCAGCCTCTCATCCATGTTTTCCCCATGTATGGATAGTGGCTTTGTATTTGGTTCATTGGAGTCCAAAAGACTTCAGAATGGCTTTATAACTCTTTCCAAACTGATAGGAAACAAAGTTATTGACATTTGTTTGTCCTTGAATATCTTTAGCTCAGGGCTGGATGTTTTTTTTTTTTTGTTTTGTTTTGTTTTATGTTCTGGGCTACTTCAAAACATTTAAACATGTTTTTTTTTTTTTTTTTTGTAATTTTTTGGCCCTGCATAACTTTCAGTAATCACAACCTGGATATTGCACTCACCTCTCCAAAATATGTTGATTACACTTTATTAAAGGGCATAGAGCAATGTTATTATTTTGTTGTTTTGAATAGTTTTTTCTCTTTATCAAATTAAATATCCATAAATCCACTGTCTATTCTCGCTTGTTGTTGCAATATCCCCATCAGTCATAGGGCAAAAGGCAAGGTTCACCCTGGACTGGTCATCATTACACCATTACAGAGCAACACACAGGACTAACGACATTTATGCCTAAAAGCAATTTAGAGAAACCTGTTTACCCAAGAGTCATGTTTTTGGACTTTAAGAGTACCTGGAGAGAACCTCCACTCGCATAGGGAGAACAGAAAGACTCCAGGCCAGGACCTAAACACAGTACCTTCTTGCTCCAAGGCAACAGCGCTACCAACCTCAACAAAACTGCTTAATGATCAGAAAAATGTAATACTTTTTCACAGCACTGTCGTTTTTGTTTTCTTTTCCATTCCTTCCATTTTTATGTAAATATTGGTGAAATTAATGTAATCAGTCTATACAAGTGTGCAGATTTATATTGCTATGATGACTGGTGCTGTACTTTATGTATCATCTGGTTACCAGAGAGCTCCTGCCGCTCTATTTGTCCTGGTACAGAGCCATCCTTTATTACTGGTGCCACAGACGTCACACCAACTATGGAAACGAACACCTTTACACAGTAAACATCATGATAACTTGCCAAACCTGAAGAAAAAAATCATACCACAGTCTTGAGACAGTGAATTTTAAATGTGCATGGCATGTACAGTGTATGTATGTAGTGTTTTGTCTAAACTGTTGCTGTGGATGTCTTTTTATTGTTGTGGGAGTTCGGATCCTTTTTGTTTTGGGAAATGCTGAAAGATCAGAAAGGCTGATTTCATATTTGAGTTCTCCTTGTCAGATATAAGAAGTAGAAGAAGAAAACAGGTTTTCATATATTTCTACTGTGGGAATCTGTTTTCTCTGTATGACAGCTCTGTGAGGTAATGTATAATAAGCACACTTTGTGGTAATGTAATGACTTGTAAAAACTACTATCTTTTCTTCCTCATCAATGTTGCTAACTAATAAATTAAAGCTCTATATTTTATAATAACAAGTGTTCTCCTTTGTTTAGTCTGCATGGTGACTTTAGAGCACTTCATTTTTAATATTTATTTTTCTGCATTAGCATAGCAATTAAAATATTTCCAATTATGTTAGCATAAAATAAGAAATAAGAATCAGTCAAACCCATTATAACATCAATCTAAAAGATAAATTCATGACGTTTATATTGAGTGATTTTTAACACATTTAAAAAAGAATCAGCAAACGTCTGTATATTTCTTAATATTAGGATTTATTTAGGATCAATCAAGACTAATTACAACTTTATTATGAATCAAATTATATGCATTTAATCATGATTACTTAACTGCATTTTGTGGACTTCCTGACTGCAAATATTTACATTAGTCCAATAACAAATGTATGGATCACGTGGAGGCCTGTACTACTTTTTCAGCGTCAAAACTAGACAGAATATTTTTAATTTCTGCAATATTCTAGAAGAGAAAGAAGGAATCCTTCAAACATGTTTAGTATGGGATTTAAGTGACATACCTTGGTTAAAAATAACACAAAGAGTATTTACTTTAAGAGTCAATTTGATGCCATCAGTTATCAATGGATTGACTCAGTAGTTTCTCTTTCAAAGACTCTGGTCCAACATTGACACTTTCTGTCTTGTCAGAATTTAAAATTTACAGTGGACAGGATTGTATCCAATCAAAATGGGGTTAGAAGTAAAAAAATTACCTCAAAAGAGAAGCAAATACGTTAACAATCAAACTGCATCTACACCCAGTTACAGATGTTCTATGTTTTGATCCTGTGTATGCCTTCTGATCCAGGCGCTAGAGATAACACAATAATAACACTATTCTTCGGTTCCTGAGCATGTAATGAAATATGATGCTGTGATCACGAACATACACTCATGCCGCATCTTCGTGCACGCAGAACTGAAAGTGTGAGTGGATTAGGATCCTTAACCAGCTTCAGATTTAGGTCAATGAGATATGTCTGGTGAAACTGCAAAGCTCTTTAAGCACTTCAGAACTCACCCTTCAGGCTATTGGATCCCATAAGGAATGTTTGGACCCATCTTTGCATTTGTGTGTGCATATGTCTCTGTGTTTAGACTACAGGTTGATGGTCTTGACATGCATTTCCTGATTTTGTGTTGGTTCTAACAGTCTCATCACATTCTCATCCCTCTTGCAGAAATAAAACCACAATGAGTTTACCATCAGATTTCATTTTTATTTTGGTCACATCAGATACTAAACTTAGTTTTGGTAGCAAGACATGAACCAAGTTATTTTAGTTTTACCGGCTTCTCTTCTGAAGGAGCCTAAGAAGAGCATGAGATAAGCACTTGAGCCGATGTTCATCTTCCGCTGAGCGCAGCAAAGTACCCTAAAGGTTAAAGCACTCCTACAGTGATGTATGTCTGCTTCCCTTCACACCTCTGCCCTGTAGCTGTCTTGTCCTTGTGCTCCATTGGCCACCACTGGTCAGGTGGGCTGAGGGAGCCCAAAATCCTTCCCTGTGATGGGAAAAAATACTCAAACAATCCCCAGCTGCCGGCAGTTGGCGCATCAGCTGCGTGCTTGAAGGCACCGGTCAGACAGTAGCAGGCGAGCAGCCAACCGGGACCTGCTTCCATTTTTCCTGACATTTGGCTTTTGAAACAGAGGGGCCCAAGCCGGGAAAAGTAGGATGGGGGCCGGAGCTAGCGCCGAGGACAAACACTCCAGGGAGCTGGAGAAGAGGCTGAAGGAGGATGCTGACAAGGACGCAAGGACCGTCAAGCTGCTGCTGCTAGGTACAGACACCTGTTGGACAAGTGATTTAGAAGCAATGGTTTCAATACATCATGATCTGGTCAGAGCCATTCCCACACCTTAGATGGTTTTAGTGTGCTGTTTTAGTTGAGCTGTAAAATTACCTTACTGTGACTTCCTAACTTGTTTTGGTTAAAAACTTTCCCTAAAACAATTCCTGCTTTGACTTTCACAAGCAATTTTAGTTCTTGTTTAGCAATCATAAAAGCAAATGATGTTGGTTTATGCATTGTTGCAAATAACACACCTAATTAATTTCCAGGGCTGATTTTTTTTTTTTACTCTTTAAAGTCTCTAACTGTGCATGAAAAGATGCAACATATCAAGTAAGAGCTTAATAAACTGTGTCACTGAATTGCTGAGACACTCAGATAATCACGCAAGGCAATCCCTGCTAATCCTGACACAACAGGTTTTTCCGCACAAAGGGCTTAACACTGAAGGACACTGACCCTGAATCAACAAACCAAAACAGATTTATAGCACCTTCATTTTACATCTTCTGAATTTAGACTGAATGAGAGAAACTGTCAGAGTTACAGTTTATTCTATAAGCTAATAAAATACAGAGCATACAGTCAAATGTAGTTGGGCTGCTTGAAGTAATTCAGAGTTGTAATATTAGTTGACAGTTGAAAGACTGCACCATCTGAAAATACTTTGTATACACATAAGAACCTGTTTCAGACATTGTTTCATGCACTGCTTCATCCTCTCCTTATGGTGATGCAGGTCAGGGGCCAGTAAAAAAGATTAGGGCTGAAGTAAGAAGCATTATGCCGCACTTGTTGGGAACATCTTTTGGAGGATATAGTGGAGGACCTGAGAAAAACAGATGTTATTCCAACACCTTCAAATCAAAGAAAATGTTGGGATATTCTGATAAAATAGGCGAAGATATCTTCTAAAATGATTTCTTGTTTTTCATAGGGGCTGGAGAATCAGGCAAGAGCACCATTGTCAAACAGATGAAGTAAGAACTTTCTATCTAAGCAGCATTTATTCCTTCTTGTCCGAAGCTATATTCAATAGTAATGCTACACTTTCTCCACAGAATTATCCACAAAGATGGTTATTCGCTTGAAGAATGCTTGGAGTTCATTGTCATCATCTACAGCAACACCCTGCAGTCCATCATGGCAATCGTGAAGGCCATGAACACACTCAACATTAACTACGGCCACCCCGATCAACAGGTGACACCACACGTCTATATAAATCTTAGGTCAAATGTTCCAAGTTAAACTTATTGATGTGACTGTCCACCTGGGTCCTTCCTGCAGGATGATGCTAGGAAACTGATGCATCTTGCAGACACCATTGAGGAGGGAACCATGCCCAAAGAATTGTCAGACATCATTCTGCGTCTGTGGAAAGACTCTGGCATCCAGGCCTGCTTCGACAGGGCTTCAGAGTATCAACTCAACGACTCAGCTGGATAGTAAGCAACAACACATTGAAACACTGCTCATGAAATCGTAAAAATAAGTCCACTGACAGAGTTTAATTTTCACACAGCTACCTCAATGACCTGGAGCGACTGGTCCAACCAGGCTATGTGCCCACTGAGCAGGATGTGCTGCGATCAAGAGTGAAAACCACTGGTATCATTGAGACCCAATTCTCCTTCAAAGATCTTAACTTCAGGTGAGTCTACGAATTATTGCTCATTAGTAGGAATTAGGATTGATCGGGCGATCACACAGCAAATTGCCTTTTGTTTTGATCCAGAATGTTTGATGTGGGTGGCCAGAGGTCAGAGAGGAAGAAGTGGATTCATTGTTTCGAAGGTGTCACCTGTATCATCTTCATTGCTGCTCTGAGCGCCTATGACATGGTGTTGGTGGAGGATGACGAAGTGGTATGACAGAGTTGACCATTGCATCTCATAATTTATGGTAAGAAGTAAAAATCTGGGTGACTTAAAAGTTTGTTTTTTTTTTTCCTTTCAGAACCGAATGCACGAGAGTCTCCACTTGTTCAACAGTATCTGCAACCACCGCTACTTCGCCACCACCTCCATTGTCCTCTTCCTGAACAAAAAGGATGTGTTCCTTGAGAAGATCAAGAAAGCCCATCTCAGCATGTGCTTCCCCGAGTACGATGGTGAGATTTTCATGAACTACTTAGATTCTTTTTTCAATGTATAAATGACAGCATCGTTGGCAAAACATGATCTAGCTATGTGAAGAATAGACTAGCTAGCTGCAAGTAAGTTTAGCTCTTCATTTTGTTTGTGGATGTTAAAGTGAAAAAACAACTCTTCCTCATTTCATCGATGTTGTTGTCATTTATCTTTTATATCTCCCTGTTGTCCTGCCCAGGGCCCAATACTTATGAGGATGCTGGCAACTACATCAAAATCCAGTTCCTGGACCTGAACTTGCGCCGAGATATAAAAGAAATCTACTCGCACATGACCTGCGCCACAGACACAGAAAACGTCAAGTTTGTGTTTGACGCCGTAACCGACATCATCATCAAAGAAAACCTGAAAGACTGCGGCCTCTTCTAAGAGCCAAGCAGGGAAACTAAATGAAGGTGAGCAAAGTCAAAAATCATGCAAGTCTAACCGAGAGTGATTGTTCTCCTATCTAACACTTGTGTTTCTATGTTATTTGACAGGGTAGCATCTTAGCCCTGTCACATTCCTCAGATTCCTCCTCAATTCAAACAGGGAGACAGCCCTATCAAAAAGCCATCATCAAACCAGTGAATGCAAAAAACAGAAATAACATTTAATTTGCTGTGCTTAAAAACTAAACTTGTAGCTTTGACCAAAGACTCCTTGTCACTGAGACATGAAAATAATCCTGTGCAGATTTTAAGATGAGTTGAATTTTTTTGTCAAACTTTTCTCATTTGCCCATCTTTGGAGATGCATGCAATCTGTAGCTTTTGTCTGCATAAACTGATTTCTTTTCAGATGTACTCATGAATAGACGCAGTGTCTCTAAGCTCAAGTAATCAGACAGCATATAATTAAAGGGCTAACAAGATGGCCTCACCACCTGCATATGCACTTCAGCATCAGTTAGACTTTAAGATGAACTGTCATTAGAAAAGGCTTTTTCTAAAGACACAAAACAGCACAATTTGTGACACCAGAAGATTATAAATTGAACTTCTGAGAGAAGCACTAGATTTTTTTTTGTCTTGTTTTATTGCAGTAGTTGAAAAAGGGCCATTGTACATAACTAATCAAATTTCTAATGGTGTGTTGTAATACTGTTAATCAATAAACTGTTAAGCTAGAGATTAATTTAACCCCAATTTGAATCTTCCTGTCAAAAAGCCTTTGAGTCAACGTATCTGTACTGAAATTCAGAGAAATATAAAAATGTACACGTTTGATTAAATTTATTAAAGCTTCTGTAGAAAACTCAGCAGTGTGTCATTTTTTCCAGAATTAATGTCTTGTTTTTAATCTCAGGTTAATGGAAATCCCTTTTATGACTGACTGATTTAGACTCAAAAATTAGCTATTACATTTTTTTTAAATAATTTTTGTCTTGGATTGACAAATGAGAGAAAAACTGCAAGTGCTAAAATGGAATAGTTTAGAACAGTACATATTTATGTACTAGTGTGGCCAAGTCAAATTTCAGACCTAAATTGAATTTAAAATTGGCACGATTTCATGTTTTCCGATGATTCTTTGTTCGTTTGCAAAGCGCGGATACAAATTTTAGTCTCCAGATGTGGAAAAAAAGTGAATGTTTTCAGCATAAAAGGGCTAATGTCTCAGCAAAAATATATCTGTGCATTTATTTTTAGTCAGATTGATTACTGCAACAGTGTCTACAAGTCAGACAGCTGCAGCTGATCCAGAACGCTGCTGCTTGAGTTCTTACTAAAACCAGGGAAACAGAGCACATCACCCCATTTCTGTAGCTAGAGAACTGACTTTATAAATCCATGAATGGCTTAGGACCAAAATATGGTATATTATTGCATCAACTTTCTGGACCACTCAGGTCTTCCTGTTCAAATCTACTCTGCATCCCACAATTAGAGCCAAACAAAGAAAATTAATCAGGAAAACTGCAAAAACTGCTGAAACACAGAGTTCATTTTAATCAAGGCTAAAAACTCATTTGCTTAGGGTTGCATTTGATTCATAATAACTTTAGACCGTTTAATTTTATGAGTTTGGAAGCACTTTGTGTTGCCTTGTTGTTGAAATGTGCTGTACAAGTAAATTTGCCTTTCCTTGAGGCATAACCAAAACATAAAGGTGTAACTGAAAAAAGGTGCTTCTAAAAAAATTACAACTGCATGCTTTATTTTTCTGATTTCTATTTGAAAGACATTTTTAAAACAAAACAGTTCCTTTAATTTTAGAATTATGCGCTACCTTGAGTTGGCCTCTAAAATATATTAAATCTTGTGGTTATGATATAAAATGTGAAGAAAAAGGCGTATGAACAATTTTGCAAGCCACTGCATCTGCATTTGCCTCCCTCACAAAATTCACCAGAATGGGAGGTGCATCTGTTTTCCAATACGTCAATGACCTTTGACCACTTCTGAGAACTACATGTGACTGCATCACATCCTGAAGGGAGGCGTTAGTAACGCAGATAACTATGGAGGATTTCTACTTTATTCTGAGAAAAAACGAAGTTAGGTGTAACCACAGCTACATCTGAATATGTGAGACGTGACCTGGGTATTTGTCACAAACGCAGACAAAATCAAAGGAAAGCGGACCTAAACAAAGACCGCAGCAGAATTATACAGTAGCAGAAAGATAATTTCAATGTATCAAATATTTGTAAATTATATTGAGTAATATTGCATAGAAATGTACCTCAGCATTGTGAACAATATTTAATGTTGGAAACAATAATAAAATGGAAAATAGTAGGCAACGTTGCAATTTTATTTCTTACAAAAGCATTCACTGATTCTTGCATTTCTAAGAAACCCTGAGTTTTTAACCACATGACAGGTATGAAGTGCACCAAAAGAAACAGCTCCAGTCTCTTCTGTACAAGTACAAATCATAAACAATGCAGTAGAATTGTCACCAATACAAACTTAGCATTTAAAATAAAAACATTTTATGGCTTGTGATGGTTAAAAGAACCGCAGATAGACATGGAATGAAACATTTGTGCAATATCAAAAGTGGCAATAAAATATGTTCAAAAATGTTATCCACGGCTAATATGCACCACATGGCATCCAGAAATACTAAGACAAATAGAAGGCACTTAAAGAGTCAGCCCTGAACCTCATTCTGATGGGGGCACAAAGCCCTAAGACATAGAGTCAATAAAAGTTTGAAAGATAAACACTTGATTATCTCAATATTGTATTTTCTCAGTATTGTCAAACATGAGTCAAAGGCAAAAAAATGCAGTTTACTCCCCAGACTTTCTGTCTCTGCCCAGATATGCATTAGCATTTTGGTAGAGATGCACCAAGAACCTGATTGACAAGCAAAATAAGAAGATTTTGGAGAACTGACTGCTGACCAGATCCGTTTCTGAGCTCGCCCGGTGTGTGCATGCTATTACTGATGGAAGAAGTTTAACTATTATCAGCAGGTGATCAAAATTGAAGTGAAAGGAACTATATAAGATGTAAAGAGCCATTTCAAATCAAAGTATTTTGCATGACTTATTAAGACGTGACTGTTGTTCATTCAGGCTGCAGGGGACAGCAGAAAACTTCACCAGAGTACAGCAAAGTTGCTCTTTTTGTCCCCTTCAGCTTTCAAAGGTGTAATGAAACAAGCTACATTTAGTAATGTGTGCAGCCTTTCTGGAAATCTAACAATTAAGATAAGAAACTATGTTCTCTAGGAGAACAGAGATTACCCTCTCATTACAACACAGTCATTTTGCCTTTGCTCTGAAAATAAATAATTTGTGATTTCACGTAGCACAAAGTTAGAAAAAAAGATCATTGTTCCTATATAGTTTTAAATCTTAAAGAGAAATTAGAATTGGCTAAAAATCTATATTAGTCTGCCGTGAGACTCTGATTGGTGCATCTCTAGTTTTAAAAACCAGAGTTTTGCAGTAATGCTGTTTGATTAAAAAACATCTGGAGTGAAAAGCAGCTCTTTTAAGAGTTTTATCTCACAGCCCTTACATAATAGCACTGACCTAGTCAGGTTTATCAACTTAAAAAAGAGGCACTGATTCTCAGGTTTAGAGAGTGGCTTGCTCAAAGGTCAACATTTGTTTATAGGCTATGCACTGAATTAATGTGAGGTTAATGACACTGATCTTATTATCAGATGCTTTTTTCTCAAGACTCTCAGCTCTGGTGTAGTTTCAATCACACACATATGTGCAAAGTTTACCCACAAGTGCTTGACCAGATACCTCAGTTTGTCTAAAACCCTCTTAGTTCAGACAAAAAGTAACAATCAGAACTAATTCTCCTGACCTTGGACGAGTCACCTTTGTTGGCATCATTCTCTAAAACCAAAAACCCTTCACTTTAATACAGTCTCGTCTTCTCAGGATGCATTACTGTCCATTTCCTGTCTAGATCCAGATCTGAGAAATAGATGGTACAAAGACTCTGAACTGAGGAAGTCCTCCTCTCCAGTCCTTTCAAACAAGTGTAACCACATCTGTCCTTTTTCGTCAAAACACTCCCACCATATGATCAATCTGCCTCATGTAGACACTCTTTAATGGCAGAGCATATCGACGCTCCTCTGGAATCCTGTTACACTGCAGAGATACGGAAGAAAGAGAATAAATACAGAGTTCCTTCACAATGTTTAAAAAGAAAAAAAAATCACTTTAATTTATAGAGAATGGATGAATGGACTGATGGATGGATGGATGAAGGAAAAGAAATGAGAACTAACAGATATTCTACATACTTCATTTTCTTTTTCCATACTGATTCACGCCTGAAAAACACTCCGGCCAAGTTTTATGTTTTTCCAGACTGAGAGTGAACCCTGAGGCGAGCTGGCTTTCTGGTCAAACTCACTGACCACATTAAATGAACCGGGATGATGATCTTACGTTGCTGATGTTGCTCAGAGGCGGCTGGTTGCTTGTTCCCGTTTCTGCCAGCGCTCCCTCTTCACATGGAGACAAGTCGTTCCACTGCTTCTCCCTGAAGCGCTTGTCTATAGGCACAACATGACCTTCTGTAGTGAAGATATATTTGTTATCGGATTTGTGCAGTGGGTTGTCCTCGTCAAATAGCTGCAATGCAGAGGAAAAGACAATAAAATTCCCCAACAAATCAATTCATATATTCAAAATGGTGTATGGGGGGCATACAGTATTCAGATATCCTCTTAGCATGTGGAAGGTAATCAGAAATAGAGTATTAAACATATACATATATATTTATATTTATTTTTTACACTCATTCTGGTATAGTAGGATACGTAGACCTTCATGCGTGTTAACACATGAAGTTTGCTTTTCATCAAACTTTAAAATGTGATTCAAAGATTGCAAGTCTTGCATTTTAGCACAAGAGGTCACCAAATCCTACACTTTTGTCTTTAAAGTGCACTTATGCCTCAGGAAACAATAAAGTTAAATAAATGTTTGTTCCTCCACATCTGAGAGTAAAGCCTCAGATTGAAAACTTACAAGATAAAGGTATTTGCAGGTTTCACTGAGAAAAAAGCTCTCCATCCGATCCTCTTTGGATTTATCCACAACATGGTGGAGTGTGGCATATCCGCATCTAAAGTAGCAGTAACACACAGCAGTAAAGTAGGCAAATGCATATTTTTTTTATATATATACATGTCCAAAATCAGTAAAAACATAAATAGGTACCTGACTTTGGCATTTTTCTCAAGGCTCTGGAGAATATCCATTCCAACATGCAGATAGAAAGGATTTTTTGTTGCCTGTGAGAAGAAAGTAAGGAAAATTGATAAAAAGCAATCTCCCACAAACAACCACTGCTGTCACCGAGTTACTACCTGGTACAGCAGGTAGGTGGACTCCACCAGCTCTGGTCTCAAAGGGTAAAATAACACATCGGGAGCTTTGAGCTGCCAGTTGTATCTCTCCGGCAGCGCCCCGAAGCGCTTCCAGATGGCATAGTAGAAGGCATGCAGGCAAATGGCGTCATCGATATCCCCGTTCAGCACCTATGAGTTACATAAATCCTTATTTTAGTTTACTGGAACAAAATATATATATGTATATACTGCTCAAAAAAATAAAGGGAACATTTCACTTTAATTTTGTGCGTGGCTCCAAATCCAGGCCTCCATTGGTTAATAAATTTGATTTCCATTGATGATTTTTGTGTGATTTTGTTGTCAGCACATTCAACTTTGTACAGAACAAAGTATTCAATGAGAATATTTCATTCATTCAGATCTAGGATGTGTTCCCTTTATTTGTTTGAGCAGTATATATATATGTGCTATATATGTGACATATATACACACACATATATATGTCAGAGGAAAGTAACAGAAAAAATAAAAAATAAAAAAAACACCTGCAGCCCGGGAAAGAAGGCCTGAAGGGAGTCGATCCACGTGTTCATAATCTCACCACTAAACATGTTCACATTAACGTAGAGAGGCGGGTCACCCTCACCTTCATTGCAAGACTCGCGCCTGAAGAACAACAAAGGGAAAAGATTTCACACAATTCAGTTATACAACATTCCTCTCCACATTAAAAAAAAAAAAAAAAAACATACAGTGACTTTCTAGAGTACGATGACTTTTTTCATATTTTCTCACATTAACACCGACATTAAGACCAACAAGAAGGAGGCCATAGCTGGAAAGTAGAAGGAAATTTATTGATGGTTTTATTTTTTTTAACCTGTTTTTGTGGGTGTATTTCTTCCAGCAGCAATGGGGAAACTACTGGAAGAAATGCAGCCAAAGTTATTAACCCAATAATAAACTCAAAACTTTAGAGTTGCAGCTTGACACAATGTAGAAAAGTTCAGAAAGTCTGAATACTTCAACAAAGCAATGTATACAAAACATGACTATGCTGTAAACATTTCTCAGTTTTAATTCCTCTCTTTGGTCATTCCCAGACAGACTCAGATCCTGTTGCTGCGATATTTTCACATTTCGGCTGCAACCAAAAGAGACTCTCAACAATGCAGAAAATTGGAAAATGAACAAAATCAATCTCTCAAATTGTTTTTTTCCGTTTGGGACTCACCCTCTTCTCAGGTGGTTCTGAATGCTCTCATAAGCTGCCTTAAACATGCGGTAATCCTCTTTCTCACCAAATAGGATATAGGATTTCAGCAAGTACTCATAAAAAGAGTCCATTCCAGCTCCAAGTCCACTCTGCTTGCCAACCCACTGGCCTGTTTGGATATTAATGACATTTCCTGCAAAAAGAAACCAAAGAGGGATGTTTGCACCTTTGGCAACATGAGGCGAGAACCAAGTATTGAAAATAAAATCAATAGGCAAAGTGGAATTAAAACTCCTCCACCCCAAATGGAAGCTGAACTTACCCAACAGGCCAGTTTCGTTGCTTCTCAGATTCCACAGAGCTCTGACAGCTCGCCTCGCCACCCATTCAAACGTCGAATCCCCGATCAGGCGACTCAGAATGCCAAACTCCACCAGCAGGGACCCGGCTCCTGCGGTGCACGTCTCATTGACGCCGTCCTGAGGGACTCCCGTCTTCAGGTTCACCTGCACGCAGGACACAGGCAAACAATCAGCCTCGGCCTCGCGCACGGAAGAGGGATGACTTACTTTGTAATCAAAGAGTGATCTCTCTCACCCTGGGGTAAGGAATGCCCGTGCTTGTGTTCTCAAAAGCAGGAAGCAAGCGCACAGCCAGGTCGTGAGCCA
This sequence comes from Poecilia latipinna, assembly GCF_001443285.1. Taxonomy (NCBI): domain Eukaryota; kingdom Metazoa; phylum Chordata; class Actinopteri; order Cyprinodontiformes; family Poeciliidae; genus Poecilia; species Poecilia latipinna. The sequence goes on along the minus strand of NW_015112961.1, from coordinate 35,582 downwards.
GATGCAGAAGTTCATTATCATAATCTCTGAAGCCCACCTCCCCGAATGGGTGCTTGGGGTCAGTCAGCAGAATGTG
>NW_015112961.1:0-32257 GCF_001443285.1 Poecilia latipinna | reverse complement strand
ATGCCCGTGCTTGTGTTCTCAAAAGCAGGAAGCAAGCGCACAGCCAGGTCGTGAGCCAGATGCAGAAGTTCATTATCATAATCTCTGAAGCCCACCTCCCCGAATGGGTGCTTGGGGTCAGTCAGCAGAATGTGTGCTGAGATAAGGCTTCCAAGGATCCTTCAAAGATTAAATAAAGAACTAAGAGACGCCTTTATTGCTGTCGCTGCAAAATTGTATCAGTCTTACAAAGAAGTACAGCTACAGCATTTATGTTTTTTTCAGTAAATGTACAGCTTTATTTTTTAATATCATTGGAGATGCACGAAGAAATTGACTGCTGACCAGCATTATGCAAATTGCTGATTGATCAGCCCTGACCAGTATTAATATATATACTGTATATACCCATAAAGATAAATGTAATTAATATTTTCAGTGATGTATTGTTGTTTTTGCTATAATGTGTTAAATTTGCAGTCATTTTGTTTTTACAGCTTACAGCCACTATTTGGGCCTTTACATACATTCCTACTCTACTTCTAATGTAGATAATTAACTAGCACTCATACCAAGCTCAAAAGAAAATATAACGATATAACATAGTTCTTGAAGAGAAATTGGAACTGAGTAAAATTGGTAAAAGCTTTATAACTGAAAACTGGGCAAAACATGTTGAGCAGAACAGAAAAGAATGACCCAATCAACTCATAAGATGCTAAATGTGTGATAATTTGAGATAATTGCTCTATAACATGTATTGGCGAGCACCTAGAAAACTTTAAGTAAGAGGAAAACTTTAAAGTTGATCACAAGTTGGAGAGTTTTTGGACATTTCTAAGGTAACGTTTGTACCTGATGTTAGCCTCGAAGACTTGCACAGTTGAGTCCTTGTCAAAAGACACGGTATCTATAACCAGTTTGACGGCTCTCTGGAACTCTGACACATTGCCAAGCACCTGGTGAAACAAGACACCCAGTTTAACCACAGCGTATTCTGCGTTATCTTTCTGGTTTGTTTAAGATTGTGAATGCTGCTGCAGCTGGGTGAAAGGAAAGCCCTCAATTGCCAACCTTTAGACTGACAAACAAACACATAACTAATTCAAAAACGGGTAATTTTGAGAGCAGTAGACGACCCACAACTTATACAGGAAGTGTTAACCACCATGATGTAAAACATACCACTTGTGACTAGCAATGTGTGCAAAACGATTATTTTCTATGGAAAAAGACCAGAAAGAGTTCAGATTTATATTCTAGTTTTGTATTTTCATTTTTTTTCTTTTCTGCTGAAGTTATAAGATCAAAACCTCTAGCATGTCCTCAAGGAGATTTTCTGTGTTAAACAAAACCCAAGTGGAAGCTAACTTACCAGCAGGGTGTCTAAGGTGTCAATGAGTGTGAGTGAATAGTTCCCCAAGACGTCGTTAATATTGATATTTGACCTACAACAGAAACAGGAAACAGTGGGAAAGCTTTCTTACGACACCACAGAACAGAAAGTACTTTTTGCTGAGCAGTTTTGATGGTTACACATAATCTAATGTTAGTGGAAGACATCTAATCAGTCTTATCAGGTCTCCAAAGTTACAGTTTGCTTCATCTTGGGAAACACGCAGCTGATTTGGAAACAAAAGGATCTTGTTATTAAAACGGGATTAGTATTTTTATCTTCATTTCAGCTGCAACTCGTCTGCAGCTATATTGCTTTCACTCCAATGTAATCTGACTCACATTTGGTTAAAAATAACATTGAGAAGTTTTGTAAAACTGTTCATTAAAAGTCTCCCATTTGTGCAAAACAAAACTTATATGTATGGATTTATTTAGTAGATTATTTTAATTTTGTACTACACAGTCTGTACTTTTCATAGAAGTTAAATGACAGTAAAGGAATCTTTTCTTAATTGAACCGAATATAATTCAAATATAACTAATTTTGCAATTTATTTTCCAGTATTTCAAAATAACTACAATTAATGTGAGCTTCATTTTAAACAAAAACACTGTTCATACACCAATTAATTATCTGCTTAAAATTAAATTTGTCTGAAAACAGAAATTTGTGAAACTCAATTATATTGTTTTAAGAAGACTTCCTGTCAGTTTGTCTCAAATAACAGTTTCAGAAAGAAAAAAATGTTTCTTCATTTCATGTTTGATGGCCTTTTTTTTTTTTTTTTTTTTTTTGCTTTCAGAATTACTACAGCCTGTCCACTTCGTTGCCTGAATCTCTGGCAGTCTGTTTTACCTTTTAATTTAATATATTCAATTGTTCAACAAGAGAAGTTCCATTCTGCTTGTCTGCATTTGTAGAGCAAATCTGGTTGGAAACTGTTAGGCAACCAGATTCACCATATTGTTTACTTAGGCTGTTAAAACAGAATTAACAAAAATGTAATGAAGTTTAAAATATTTCATCTGAAAGTCTTTTTCTAGGTCGCCATATGGAGGGCGCTGGGTGGTCAAAATGAACAAATTTGCTGTAGCTAGGATTTTGATGATATAGGATAAAATGTATATTTTGCTAAATAGAATAGAGACAATATACATTTTAAAGCTGCCCTGTGTACTGTTGAGCTTTGGATTAAAATGTTTTCAATGTCTCCCAGCCATGCAACACTCTGATCTACATGCCTAACAAGTTTTTATGCCTTAACCTACCTGATTTAAATTTGTAAGCTTCAACATAAAGGAATGACAAGCTGCTGAGGTAATTCATGCCTTTGAGTCAGGTATGGAATATCTTAGACATGCAGGTCAGTGTACTCACACGACCCGAGTTGGTCAACACAGGATCAGTCAATGAATCTTGTGTGTGAATCTGAACCATGACCTGCTTGTTTCCTGGGCCAGCTTATTTGCTGCACTTTAAGCTGATTTGCCTACAAACTACAACTGGAAATCTCAGCTTATTTAAAATAACTTAAGGACCAGGACCGGCCAGATCAGAGAGAGACTCACGGGTTCAGCACGTCTGGACCTCTCCCCTCACAATCAATGGGATTCAGCTCGTCCTCTGGAAAGGCATATTTCATGTAGTTCTCGTATCCAAAGTAGAACATTTCTTTGGCCATGTCTTTCATTTTCACCCTCAGCGTGTCAGGGAAGGACGTATACCTCCGGACGTACTCATCCTTGTTGCCATCGAAGAGGTTCAGGTAGGACCTCCTGGGGGAATCCTCCCCGATCTTTGCGCAGGTGGTCGCCGTCTCGTCATACCTGTGATCCTGGATTCTTTGGGACCAAGAGGCAGCGCTCGGGTCGGCTTCCTTTTCCTCGCGGAACAGCAAGTCCAGTTTGTGCAAATTAAAACCGAGGTGGAAGTTGAACCCGGAGCTAATCTCAGGTCCCAGCCCGAAGGCTAGCCACAGAACCCAGCTTACAGAGAGTCTCAGGACCACCAGACCCACTACTATTGACCTCCATTGCATCTTTGCCCCAGGTCGGTCTTAAAGTACATAATCCAAGTCCTCATTACCTCCGAGGTATATCTGAACACGAAAACCGCTGTTTGTCAGGCTAAACTACAGGCACGGAGGCTCGTACGGTGGAGATTCTTCCTCACTCACTTCCTGTCAACAAACCAGCCCATCCCAAATCCGGTGATGCGATTGGCTAATCGTTCTCGTCATTATTTATTTGGAAAGGCGGGCTTATTGCTGATTGGCTGATGACGAGCTGTCAATTCTCCTGTTAAGTTTCGTGGCACTCCGGTGAAACGCACCAATAAAAATGAGCCACAAGAGTGAAACTGTCAGAAGCCGAAACATTATTTGGTTACATTTAAATCTAGGACTGTACGTTAGACAATTTTGCAAAGTAAATGGTGCGCTTAACTGTTATGTCAATCAGCATGGTCAAAAACAAACTGTGTATATGGGCCACCCAATAAACGAATAAATCATTATACTCACAATAAATATACAATATATACTGCTCAAAAAATAAAGGGAACATTTCACTTTAATTTTGTGTGTGGCTCCAAATCCAGGCCTCCATTGGTTAATAAATTTGATTTCCATTGATGATTTTTGCGTGATTTTGTTGTCAGCACATTCAACTTTGTACAGAACAAAGTATTCAATGAGAATATTTCATTCATTCAGGTCTAGGATGTGTTATTTGAGTGTTCCCTTTATTTTTTTGAGCAGTGTATATTCTTTTTCATACATATCCACTTATACTTATAAATGATAACTAAATGTGAGACTTTTGTGTGCTTTTTGCCAGTGGTGGTTTGTGTTTTAAATCTCTACCGTGAGTGCAGTTGTTGCCCACTGTCTTTTTTTTAATTACTGAATCACAAACACTGACCCTGACTAAGCCAAGAGAGGCCTGCAATGCTTTATATTAGTTAGAGATGTCCGAAACACGGCCCCTAGACTGAAATTGAAGAATGTTACACATTCAAGCTGAAGCAGGCAGTCTTACAATGTGAAATATTTGAAACAACACAAATTATTAATCTTTTAATAATCATGCTTTCTGCTGTCCTAATTTCTTATTATATAAGACCACACATGTCCAGCGATTGTTTCTAAAAAGGACCCAAAGGTTCACCCCAATCTTGCATTTAATTGATATATTAAACTTGGATAAATAAAGCAAATTATTTTTGTCTAGATCCAAAGCCAATTGTTGCTGAGACTAGACAACATGGAATCAAGTAAACCTTGGGAAAAAAACAGTAAAACATGGAGAGCTGAATGGTTTTTGTATATAAGGCAAACTTACAAAACCCTTTTTTGTTTATGGCCTGAAATGATTTACAAATATCTTTCCTCCAAAATGACTACATATCTTGTCTTACTAAAATATTGCATGTGTAGTTTATTGTTAAACAGGCTAAAACATTGATTTTTAAAAAAATAAACTCATATTTGGTGGCTGCTGGAAATATTACTTTAATTATGCTGCTTTTAATGCTAGCTTTAACTTTAGCACATGTTGAAATATTAGACTGATCCTGATTGTTTTGAGTAGGCCTCAATTTAGGTTAGATTTAGACTCATAGTTTAATCAATATATAACTTAATCAGTAGAACATTTTCCTTAGCTATAATGATCCTGATTTGATTAAAATTAGCCTAATCAATACTTTTTTTTATAGTAGATCATATTCTTAAGAGTCTATAAATCATATATTCATCTGAAAATGTTTTAGCTCATTATAACCAAAGAAGTTGAAAACTAATCAGAAAATATTGAATGTAACAGATGTTTTGGTTATGTCTGTTTTATAAGAGTTTGAAGATATTATATGAAACGTCTGCTAATTTTTATGTATAAACAAAATCTGCTGTTTGATGCACTGGGTCACAGGAGACGTCAGGAGAGCCAGTTTGAGGCAGTTTGAAATGAGAAACACAGATAGCTGATGAACTTTGGTCCCGCTTTCTTCAGTAAAATGTTTCTGTATGAAAATGAACACATCTATTGTTCGTACCCTGGGAAAGTACGCAGGGAGGATAGCTTAGACAGCGATGAATTCATCCCTTGGCCTTGGTAAACACCTGCATGGTGGCTGGCATGCAAAGAGCAACATATCATTTCGGGCTCTTTGAGTCCACCTCTAAATGGTATGTTAGACTCATAAGACAGATATAAAAGTAATTGAGCTAAAACAGCTGGTCAGATCACTGGGGTGGAACTGTCTGAACCACACACAGTGGCGAAGGCGCGTCTTCGTATTTTTTGTATTTTTCTAAGGTGATTCATTTCTTCTTTGTGGCTTTGGTTTCTGATGATTATGTTGAGCTGTTGGTGTGATTTTATCCATTTGATTGTTTGAATAAATTCTGGTTGATTGTTGAAGTTGAACAGCGATTGCTGTCTTTATAGTTTCACTTTTACACCCGACATTAACGGACCTGGGGAGACGAGATAACGAGCAACAGGTAGTAAATATATCGCTTTCTCAACATGGCCCACAAACACTTTTTATTGGCAAAAAAATGCTATTGATATTCTTGATTTTATTTTATGACCATGTGACTTAATGATGCTTTTGGAGACATGCTAGCATACTTCATGTTCTCAGACAGGTTCCATTTAAGACGATTTATTAATCAAGCCTAAAACACCTTAGGCTGATGAAACTGAATTGTGCTTTACAAAAGCACAACTCTTTGATTGCTCTGGTCTCATGATTTAACAAGGGGAAGTGATCATTTCATCAACTTGATTCATTCAAGTTGGTTTTGGGTAGCTTTTTTGAATCTTGAATGAAATCATTGTTTTAAAACTGCCCTTGTGTTTCCACTGAACGTCTCTGATGAACTATTAGCCTTTGTGTAATCATCTGAAACATGCAACTTTGACAAAAAAAACAAAAAGCAAAAACCAAATACTATTTCAGAGCATTATGTTCCAACTATAGTATTTAAAAACACTTGTGTAGATACACAGAGCCTAAATGATATAAAAAGCCAAGTGTTTTGTCATCCGAAATCCAAATAGTTTAGGTTAAATTACACTAAAACTATGCTTTAAAAGCAAATCAAAGCATACAAATAACACAACCAGGTTTAAATTAAAAAGCATGCCTTTTTATTTTCTAACACATTGAGGTGGAGTCGTTGTGGCTCTACCTTACATGCTGCTTTGTTCAGAGGAGAGAGAGAGAGACGCTGCACAAGGCACTTTAATTTCTGCCACTCTCTCAGCAGCACAGAAGACATCATCAGACTATATACCGAGGCCAACATGAACCACACGAGCCTGTACAGCTTTACTTTTGGTACATTCAGACTTTAAATAGAATCATATATTCATACACACACATCCCACATTGGTAAAAATCATACTAGCAAGATATTTGTACAGATCTGCTCAAATTGAATGCAAAGAATGCAGAATTTTCTAAAAGAAAAAGACGCGCACTGATCCAAGCGAAGAGTGACAGTCATCGGAGGACATTCACAGGAACAGAGCGCGATAGAAATGAGGTCCAAATCAGCCACATCCTGGCATAGTACCCGCCTGTGAAGAACATTTCCCATTGTGTGAGGTCTGTTGGACAAAATAAACACCTTTCTGTGAGAGTGTGCATTATTATACCCACTATCGGTAGCCATCCCCCTGGATAATGCTTGCAAGAGAAAAGGTAACTGAAAAGTCAGTCTCCTTTTTCTCTGTAAATTACAGCTTCACTTGATGCATTATGTTAACTTCCTTCTTTAAACCTCGAATCAGAAGTTTAAGTAGTGCATTATGAGTTTGTGAAAGAATCGCTGGGGGTAAAAAAGGTAAGAAGCAAGCAGAACAGGGCAGCACATAAAGTGAAAATGCGGCTGTACATCATTGCGCGGTAGTGAGAGTGTGACATGACAGCAACATGGCAAATACAGAAGAGAAAATAAATGCAGTATTCAGCTCCTGCGAGACTTCGAGTGCTGGATGAGCCATTGAAGTGTGATATCTGCAATTGAGAGAAAGACACAGGCTCAGTTTTAGAAGCAAGAATTGATGTAAAAAAAAAAACCATAGTTCAAATATACCATATTAGAGCTAGACAGCCTAAATATCTGGGAAATATGGAAGACAAATAAATCACAACTGGCATTTTAATTGTCTAAAAAAAAATTCTGATGGAATAAGAGCCTTCAGAGCCGCAGCTCTAAAACAGAAACGCATTTCAGACGAGGTGGAACTTCAGAGCACTGCATCTCTCTGAGAACTGCTCATTTCCTGACAACAAAATGCCTCTTTAATTTAATATGCTGACTGGATTTGTGCCCCTTACTGAGAACGCATGAACAGATGAAGTGAGCACTCCTGCAGTCACTCTGTATGAAGGAGAACATCTCTTCTTTCCTTACCAGGATTACGAAACAACTGGGATATTGTTTTAAAGGGAAGGAACAACCGAACATTGAGGGATAAAGACAACGCAGGTCACACTACCAGAGTGAGCAGCCTAACAATCAAGGAGACTACACGCATTCTTTGTAAGCATCAAGTTTCTCAGGTCTGAAAATGTATTGTTTTTACTGGGTTACTTTTTTTATGTGTCCTCTATCAATAAAAATACTTCTGTCTGTTATTTCAACTTAAATCAATTATAATTTTGTCCAAACATTCCCCCTACATGTTTACCCCTGATATTTAGCTACAACAGCAACTCTTTTTTTCTTCAATGCTTGAGCCAAATGAATAATAGCGTATCAATAATTCGACTTCCTTTCCATCCACTACAACCCTAGCATGAGCTTAAAGTGACTTTTTAAGGATAATGAATAGATGCTTGAAAAACTAACTCCAGACATGCTTTTAAAGATTAAGAGTCTAGACCAGGAGTCTTCAAATCCAGTGTCCTGCACCTTCCTATTCCAACACATCTGAATCAAACAGCTGAATTTCCTCCTCAGAAAGCAATCTAGTTCTTCAGCATCATTTTAATGATCTCATTATTTCATTAAGGTGTGCTGAAGCAGAGACACAGCTAAGGCCCTGTGAACATGAAACGAGTACAGTATATTTTTGCAAACAATTAAGAAAAATGTGCATCCACACTGCAACGTGCAAAACAAAAAAAAAAAACATTGAAGTAGTTGATATTCTGGACCAATCGGTGGCGCTCTAACACTGCTGGAGAAACACAAAAAAAATCACAATGACATTTGTGAAAGTGACACATGGGGGATCAAGAGAGATGGAGATGGAGCTTCAGCATTATCATTTAAAAAAGAAAACAGAAAAAAGAACAGGCTCGCAGTGGTTCTGAAAATTTTCCACTCTGGAATATGGATTCAAAAATGATCATTTCTGGTCTTCCAAGACGTCAAATCTGTGCTGACATGCAGCCTAAACAACAAAAACATTTTTGCAGATCCACCTAAAATCATGTCCATGTGGATGGGGACAGAAGTTGCAGGACACCAGGCTTCAAGGCCTGGACTTGAACTCCTCTGGTCTAGACTGTGTCCTCAGCGCACATTACTGTGGAACAGTTAAAGCTTGACAAGAAAAAAGCTTATTGACTACATCTATGAAAATTATACTTTCAGCTGCTGCATCATCAGTGTACATTTTAAATACTGGTCAGAACTGCAGCACACATGTCATCTACCAGACTGCTGCCGAAGTTTTATAGGGTTCCTACAAATTTTAATAAGTTAAATTAAAGACATTTTACAGTCCCCCATTACATCAATCTGAGGCTCACCATCAATTACAAAAAACAACTTTGTTTTTATAAACAACTAATATATAATTCTGAATACCACAACAAAACCTTTTGAGTATAAATGCTTAATAAAACTACAAAAATGCTGTTGCTGAAGCAGAATCCTCCTACAGGTGAAAGGGCGAGTGTCACAGCATCCACTTACTAAATGCAGCACAACACATTTATCAAACGAATTCCTCACTAACAAAACTTAAAAAAAATATGAAAAGGTTAACAGAAGAAATGACGGGCATATTAAGGAACTAAATTTAACTGAAGACCTATTTCTCTGGAAGACCTATATCTGTGGATAAATTTGCTTTATGACTTTTTAATATTCTTCAGAAATCCAAATTTTAACTTCAACTACAGGTGGAAATAAAACTGTGCAGTCTAAATACCTGTAAGCATAATGCTTCAATAGAACAACACTACAGAAATTAAGTGCAACTTGCCAATGTTGTCTTTCTCTTTGCAGGAAATGGAGTAGCAGCATATCTCTCTGTCCTGAATAGCTGCAAGGTTCCTGCAAATGGAAACAAGGGTGTGAACATACATGACAACACATCCTCTCCCCAGTTTATTCGCCGTCTGGGAGATGCATGCATATTCTGAACTTGACACTAGATGGAGCCAGTAATGCACAAACGATAACGGCTGCAGTTTAAAAGAAATGTGGATGAGGAACTTAGGCAAGACCTCTCAGCAGGACAAAAATGTTTGAAATGCTGCAGGACTTAAAAAAAAATTACATTACATTCATAATTGGTCAAAGTTTTAAACACAGTTAAACTGCTCTAATCTGCAGGTTTTCAGCTGAATCAATTTCAGACGTTGGCACGTTTTGTTTTGCATCACTCATACCCACATTTTCTCAATGAGCTGCTTTTCATCTAAAGCGTTGGGGAGATCCCTTTTGTTGCCAAGAACCAAAACCTAAACAGAGAAAGAAGAAACACAACATTACTACTGCAGAGTGAAACTGCAGGGATTAATCTAAAGGAAGCCACAAAGTTTTCCGTAACCGGTATGGAAATTACACACATCTGCAAAAGTGCTTGCAGGGAGACACTTACAGGAATTCCTTGCAACTGAGGTTTGTCTAATAAGTTATGAAGCTCATTCCTGGAGGCCTCCACCTTTTCTCGATCTGCAGCGTCAACCATGTACCTTCAGTTTCGTACGTATGAAAAAAAAAACTGCTTTAGTCATCATTAGCAAGAAAGTAACACTTTCGTGTCACTCAAGCTGTCCCTAATTTAAATAAAACCAGAGAAACGGTTTGGATACTCACACAATAGCATTAACTCCCCGGCAGTACCTCTCCCACATGCTCCTGAACCTGGGCTGCCCTCCTATGTCCCAGATCTGCAGAAAGAACAGCAAAGTCACTGGATATTCACTTCTGCATTTGGGCTGGAACTGTAGTTTTTCCACAAAATATTTTAAACATTTAGAAGTGAAGTGACTGTTAACAATAGATGAAATAAAGCTGAACCTTGATGGTGACATTTCCTTTAGTGACTTTCCTCATGTTGAAGCCGACTGTAGGGATCATGTCTTCACTGAAATGACCAGACTGGAAAAACACGAAGGTGAAATTAATTCTTCCTTGGTTCACCGTTTCTGCACATGCTACACATCTTCACAAATGTTTATTGAAAAAGGTCGTTTTTGAGCTTTCCTATCAAATGTCATGAGAAAATCAAAAGCTATGAGAACCACAATTTTAGTGGAGTGATTAAAACAAACACACTTTAGCGTCAGCATCCCAATAAATGAGAAATTTTAAGTACTTCACATCATAAATTGAAACCAATTTCAGAAATATTTATTACAGACACAGACCAATAAATTTCAAGGTTTTATTTAACTCAATTTGCATGATTATGGCCTACAGATAATGAAAACCCAAAATATACTTTCTTAGAGCAATTGAATATTACAAACCAAAGAAAAATAAAGGATTTCTCATACCCCTTGCCAAAGATATGCTCATGTTTTCTACAGTATCCTTTGCATAAATTACTGCATGAATGCATAACACCATAAAGGTAACCAGCCTGTGGCTCTGCTGGGGTGGTAAAGCAGCCCAGGTTGCTGTCCTGTCTTCCCATTTGCTTACACAAGCATTATTTTTCCTTCCACTCTCTTTTTGTATACCTGGATATAACGTCAGCTTCTTCAGCGATGACATTTTGCGGCTCACCCTCTTTCTGAAGAGTGTAGTTTTTCTCATGATTATGTAGGTCAAAGCATTTCCGCATGAAAATTTATTTTTATAAACTTATGCCACATTGTGATTTCCAGAGAAACTGAATTTTTGGTTTTATTAATTGTAAACCATAAGTATCAAACGTACAAAAAGTAAATCACTGAAATGCATCACTATGAAGAAATGTGTATGAATTTCCCTCGATAATTTAAATAACTGAAATAAATAAACTTGAAAACAGTCTAACTTATGGAGATGCACCAGTAGCAACGATTTCACCTGGACATTTTGTAAGTTTACGCTGTTAAAGTTACCACAAAATAAAAAAGGAGTCAAGTGCTAATATATGAAAACATAACTTCTAGAACCTTAAAAGGACTCTTTACAAATGACAAGTCATATGGGTAACATAACATATGACTCGTCTTAAAATAAACCCAAACTATAACTTGGATAAGGGTATTTGCTTTTGAAATTACATCAGCTAGTAGTACAAGTTTCTGAAGATAGCTGTTCCTTCTCTGCAGGAAAAGTTAAACTGTTGTAGGAAGGTGAAACTCTTCGCAATCCAATGCAACGTGTGTCAACATTTCCTCTTGAAAAACAAATGAAGATGTGAGAACAGAAAATGTTCCCCTGAATTCCTGTAGGCGGAAACAACTGACTACTGTGAGCTACTTTATGTTCAAATTGTTTTATTCTCCCTAAACTTTGATTACTTTGCAAAGTAAGAGTGCATATGCAGCTTTGATACACAGAGTCCGCAGCACATGACTTCCCGGAGTCACCTGATGAAGCCAAGTGGCTCAGCAGTCTTATGACTGAGAGGAGGAGAAGCCACCCCCACCACAGCCATTCATGAAATCAAAACTATGCGTCACTGGCTACATGGGCCGGGTTTTTTTAAGCCTTTACACATAAAGGAGGGAACAGAGTCACGCTCAACTGCCAAACAAATTTCCCTTCTAACAATCGGTAGAGTACAATGCAAACTGCAAAGTTATTTAAGTACAGGTAAATAAAAAAAATCAATTTGCAAATCTTTGGTGTTCACTTATATGTCTTAAGATACTGGTGATGGTTGCAGCTTTAGGCAACAAGCATTCTTAGTTCCTTATTTTGAGAGTTTTCTGCGTATCTGAGGTCAACAATAACCTATTTTCAGTTGCAAATAATTGGCAGTGTTAATAATCTGACCAACAAATGGCTAAAATGACTGAATATATTACAACATCAGTTCCTCAAGTTTGTTTTCAAATGTTTGATTTTTTTCTAAAACATCAGAACAAAGATTAAAAAAAAGGTTAAATGGCCACTATTTGGTATTTTCTACAGAAAAATGAGAATTAGTCATTAGTCAGAAAAACCCCAAAGAAATCATAATGGTGTCTCTCACTTGGTGCATACAACCCAGCAGTAACCTAATAAACATTTTAATTGAAGAGCTGAGGCCAAAATGCAACAGGAATCTAGAACTAATGTTTGTTAAAATGTAATCAGAAAAAAAAGACATGCTAATATTAGCCAACATTAGCTAAGATTAGCATGTTGCTACAGACCCCAAAATCTTATTCTAAACCTCATCATGCTCACATTGGCTGCCATACAAGTAGAACCTTACAAGCTGCTAAAAGAATGCTAGCCAACAGCAGATAACACCATTAGAGATAGCATTCAAAATAAAACATCTACACTCTTAAAATGACAGATTATGTTGATGCAATGTTTAGACATTTATCTTCCCATCGATGTTTACAAAGTGCTATTTGCAAAAACCAAAACCACACAAGACAGAAACTTCTTCCCCTATGCATACGGTGACTCAGAAGGGTCAACAAAATGCAAAATTCACAGCACAACAACAAAAGCCACAACAGAAGTCATTCTAAGTTGGTATAATTTACTTTTAAGCATATCTTCTGTTGTGGCATTTGTTGTCACGTTGTGGGATTTGCACTTTGTTGACCCTTCTGGGCATCCATACAGGCTGCCTCATACAGCTTGATTAGTCAGCTCCTCTACTGTGAACAACATAAGCATATCTGACCCTCCACAACCTGCTTTCCTTTTATTCTTGTTCTTTACACAAAAAAACTGGTTGAACATACACACCATTTCTTTTATCCCTCATTTTATTTCTTCTAACATTTATACTTAATGTCTGTGCACTGGGTGTGAAAACCAAATGTCAAAGTCCTTGTTTATGTACACAACCCTGGACAATAAAGCCGAACCTAATAATTTGCAAGCCAATTTCATGTTTGCTAACAGCATGCTAGCTAGTAGAAGATAATGAGTTGTCTTGCTGTGGATTTACTGAAAAAAAGAATGATTTAAGTTCCTAATAATATCAGCAGTGCTGACGAGAAGTTACAACTACAAGACAAGAGGGAGGTGTGGGGTTAGCATGTTGGTTATGAAGGCTTAGCAGTTACTGATAATGAGCAAATGCAGAAAGACTCTGATCAGTATCTAACACATCCTGCCATCTTTTGGCTTCCTCTTCTAAATTTTAAGTCTACAGTTTAGCTAACCATTTGCCTTTTCAAATAAAACTTTCTTTTTTAATTTGCTGAATTTCACTAGTTAATTCTGTTTAGAAATTTCCTGTTTTGCTTTTTTTCTACTAGGGGAAGCAATTATAAAATCATTAATGTGATAAGGGGTAAACGAATCAAATACTGAGATAACGCAGTTAACATACTTTACTAACCACTCTCTCTATTCCATCATCACAATGTGCAATGACGCTCCAAATAAAAATCCTTTTCATTGTGTAAAGTAAGATTTAATTGCTCCACAGACAAAACTGATGGAGAAATAAACGAGGCAACAAGGTACTGATGAGCTGCTCAAGACACATCTAAAAAAGGTAGCACTGAGAAAAATACAACACTAAAGTGACCCAGAAGAAGGAAAAGGTGCAACTGGACGTTACGCTAATGATTCATTGTCCTCTGAAATCAAATTGCTAGTATTGAAATCAAACAATCCGTGTACCAAATCCAATTTCAAAAACCAGTGGGATTTGCTAAGGATCAGTGATCTATCAACAAATAATTTTAGTCATTTTTTGACATATCAGTATTGGTCTCATAAGTAAAACAGAACGGTGTTATAAAATGTAGCTTTGTAGTTATTTTTCATTTTATTGACCAGGTAAAACTGTACTTATCTGTTATTTACTTTGAAACACTGCAGAAACACATTCAAGAAATGATAATGAAATCTAATAGGCACAAATAAGCAGATTTAATTTAGATTTTTTCTTTAAAGCAGAAGCCATCAATAAGTTTCATTTGCAAGGCTGCCATCTTGAATTTAGAAGTAGGGTTTGATGAGAAATCTCAGTTTCTCACCTGGAATATCAAGAGGACAATCATTCCTTTAACTTCTCCAAATTAAACATCTGAGCAGAAATGCAGCATACAATCAAATGCCAGGTTTCAAACATACATGCAGCTCCTTATATAGAACTGTGCGTTTGTGCTTCTTTGGTTTTTAAGTTATACAAAAACAAACCGGAAGGGTGCTGACCCTTATACTAGTTTTAAAATATAAGTCTGTATGAAGATACTTAAGAAAATCTGTTTTGGGTGGGGTTCCTTTTTTTTTTTTTTTTTTTACCGGGTTGCCAATTATGATAAAAAAAGTTAGAGCATCCCTGGATTAGACAACATTAGCTGCAACCAATATTTGAGAAATCTCTGCAAAAGTTGCATAAGAGAGGCTTTCTCAAACATGCAAAAGAAAACTGTAACACAAGTATATCGAAATATTTCCATTTGTTTTGGTCCTGTAAATAACTAAACATATTTGTGCAACATAGAAAGTTAAACTGAATCAATATAGGCATAACAAAGAAATGACAAGCTGTTATGTTGTTGTTTTCACAAAATTCCGCATATTCATCCGATTAATGGAAGCTCATGAAACTGTGGCATTTATTTGATTCACAGTCTCATGGTGTGAATGACAACCACACGTCGCTCTTGCTGACTTGTTACAACAGTAACACTTAGTCTAGAAGTCTTCACATGACTGTGAGATCCATCCTGTTTGTGTGCAATTCTTGCAACAGTCGACATGTTTTTGTCAACTTCCTGATGACAGAAAATTTCTAAACACCTCTGTAAATTTCCCACACCTCGAAGGTGACAAAAACCACAAACGACTGGGAAGATGTACAGTAATAACAGAGTTAACAAGAGCCGAAAAGCTGCAAACTAGTTAGCAGACGTGTTGACAAAACACCAACAGCGTGGCTACCACAGGTGTGTTTTTTACTGATTTCACATAGGCAACGGAGCGACAGCTGTAAAGCCAAAGAAAAAAACACCGAGTTTCAGTTAGTCCCTGCCCAATCTGGGTGACTAACCTCCCATTAAAAAGGCTAATGGTATTAGCATTAACCTAGCAAAAGTAGCTAGTAGTAATAGCCGCTGAGGACTTACAGCGATCACGTTTACAAATGTTGTTTTTCCAGAGTACTGCAGGCCGACCAGTGTCAGCTCCATCTCTTCCTTCCAAAACAGGGACCTGAACCAGTCCAAAAGCCGATTTATTAGCGCCAGCATCTTGATGTCGCCGATCACGCTCCCCTGTGGTGGTTTTCTTTCTCTCCCTCCCTGTCAGATGTGGCGTTTTCCAGCAGCAGCAGTAGCAGCAACAGAGGGGGAAGGAAGGGAACTGGGACACATAGGCAGTGGTCATATGATCAGTCAGTCAACACTGTTTCACAGCGCCCCTACTGGTAGATAGACGAATTACTCTTGCTTTCATCTTGATCTTGTTCTTCGTTTTCTTGTTCTTTTTCTTCATTCTTCTTCTTAAGGTGCTTTGTCGCGGTTGGAAGACCAACTATGTAGGTGCATTACCGCCACCAAGTGGACTGGAGTGTGGACAGGAAATTAACAGAAAAAATTGATTATTTCAAGAAAAATTGTTTTTCAAGAATCGCATGACTTGATCTTTTATTTTAAGTATATTCATTCCAAAATAATTTTCAGCTATATGTTTAACTTATGATTTTTTTCACTGCCTTTTTGAGATGTTTCATTACTGGATTGTATGCATTCCATGAATTCCATGAATGTTTGCAATGATCGCCCCTTATTAGTGCTTAAAGCTTCAATGTGAAGCTTTTGCATATTTGTTGAACTATGTCGTGATAGTATGGTATGAGACAAATAATCTGTGGAAAAAACAGAGCTCCGCTGCCTTCTTCCAGTGCTCCAGTTTTAGAAACAACCAATCAGAACTAGGAGGCAGGTGTGGTGCTGCTCATCCCCTTCTCACTACTCCTCTTGTTCTCTGCTACCGCTACAACTTCTCTAAGTCAGCAGAGCCGGTCATGAATGTTCAGACTAATTATAGCCACTGATAACAATAAATAACAATAGAAGTGCATGAGGTTGGGTGATTCCTCCTGACTCTGATTTGTTGTTTTTGGTCTGGAGTCATGCATATCTTCAGACGGCTTTAATAGCTCAGAGGAGATGTCTTGAGTGAAGGATCAGAAGTGATGAGAACTAATAAATATATAAATAAATAAATACATAAATAGATACTCTTATATCCATGGATATTTGTGAAGTTTAGAAACATATACTGATGTCCAATTATTATTTGTTTCAGAATAAAGGAAGTAAACTCATCACAAATACTGCGATTTATGCAATATTTATTTGAAAAACACAAAAAGTACACTTCATAGCGGTTCCATTTCAATTGTATTGAAGGGCAATACAGACATTGGGAAGTCTATAATTTAAAGTATGAGGAGTCTTGAAATTATAATTTTCCCTTAAATCCAGCTGATGGATACAGAGAAAATATGACAAAACACAAATAAATTACAGTTAATACATACATTTCAGTGTATTTTTCATCATTTGTAACTATCGATCTGATGATCCTGCTGATTGGAATTAACTTGCTCATATAATGGTGTTTCCTATTTAAGTCTTCCAAAACATTTCTCATCATATAATATTACATCATAAGAAAAAAATGTGATTTAAAAATCATTAAAACGTAAGTTTACGCAATTTCTTGTAACATAAGAACTAGCAGGACCAGTTCTGATTATGTTCATATTCTAAAAGTTCATATCAGTTTTTAAAATGCTTTAACAAACATACAATAATTTAATATAAATAACCAAGCTCCTTTGCTTCTTCAGCAAAACATCAAAAACTTGAAATCAACATAACATTTAAATACAGTTGAGGGTTCTAAACATTTAAACAACATTTCATTTATGTTTGACACATAAATTTATATGTTTCTAGTAGGACTGATCAAAAAATATGTTTAGGTTGGAAAAAAAAACATGCATTTTCCCTTTAAATACTGATAACTTATAAGAATTACTAAATTAAACGCAGAACAAAAACCTAGAGACTGGAGCAGTGCTCCACTTTCCTATGCAACAACCATAAACACACAGCCAGAGTTGCAATGTAAAAGTTTTATATCTAAGCAAATTTATGTGTCAGAATTGCCTAGTCAAAGTACTGACCAACTTTTCAGATTTTTGTTTGTCTCTAAATTATGTGCTAGTTCATCTGTCACACAGAAGGTGGCTGCATTAACCGGAAAAAATGCAAAAGGTTCAATGTGGTGTGTACACTAATGCATACATGTTCCAGTGGTAGTCATAGCTTATCAGAACGAACAAGATATATCTTGATGAAAAAGAGATGAGTCCAAATGAGTCACACTGCAACAGTCCTTGAGTTCATCCTGGATGATGAGCTTGAGTCCGCTCTCCTCCTTTGAAAGGTGGAAGTCACTGGTTTTGGATGAGACCGCTTGGACTGAAATCTTACCTGAGGCGGAGACATAATTTAGTGACGGAATACTAGAAAAGTATTTGCAGACAATGTTGGTTCTTCTAAGAGTGGTACTCCTTCTGTCGCCCCTAAACCAATCATAATGCAGGAAAACCACTAAAATCTTCAGCCAGATAAAATGCAGTGCCCTAATAGGCATGAAAAATAATCTCCCTATTCCCAGCAGCAAGTAAGGAACATTAACTTTTCATTTACAATATATCCAAAAACCCATTTAAAAACTTGCTAATTTCAACTTTCACATTAGTTATATTTTACACCCCCCTTTCCGATGCTACCTTCGGGAACTGTCCTAAATGCCCATAAATAAGACGTTTTAACAAACACTGTAGTTCAAGTCCTACACACAGCGTGCCATAAATTCTGCAATTGAAATGTTTTTAATATGTATGAGGTTGAATTCAGGTTTCAGTTACAGGATTTTATCCATCTATCCTATAAGTCCAGGAGGGACACCCAGACATCTCTTTCCCCAGGGGCTGTTAGTTCATTCTGGGGGAACTCAAGGTGTTCCGATGCCAAAAAGGACAAGTAGTCCCTCCAGCATGTTTTTGCCCCAAGGGTTTCTTCTGTCTGAGAAATGCCTGGGAAGCCTCCAGACTCCTAAATAGAGGCTTGACCCTCCTTAGCTTACCAAGCATCTAAGAGATCTTATCAACTTATTTTTAACTCTGAGCCCTATGGAAGAAAGTCACTACAGCCACTTGTGTTTTAGGGCCATCTTAAATGAATACTGACAGCTATTCAACACGACAAGCCTTTTTTTCTCTACCCTGCTACTTTATGAGTTTTTCAGTCACATTGCCATTTCATAAATTACTGCTTTGTAGTATCATCATACATTATGTCTGCATACATGCATCTACTCTTGCATTTATGTTTGATGAAAATCAAACATAAATTAGTCCTGGAGAGTCAAAATGATATCTTAAACTTGTTTACTTGCAACACTGTTCTTCTGGTTCCTCCTCAGTTTCTTCGAGCAGGCATAAAACATAAACAGAAAGAGGGTCAGGGAGAGAAAAACAAAGCCAATGCTCATGATCCAGTGAGCATTGCCGTAGTCACTGCCATCTCTTTGTGGATCTGGAAAAAAAGTCAAGTAATAGTTAGCTTCTCAGACTGACAATTCTTCATATATTCATCCATCCGTCAGTCAGTCAGTCATATGTTTATCCAGGGTTGGGACATGGAAGTAGCACCTTAAGTAGAGAGGCCCAGACTTCCCTCAGCGACTCCCCTTGCCCTCCCATATCGCATCCTGTATCTATTCCTCTTAGAACATGCCTGGAACATCTCACCAGGGAGATGTCCAGGAAACACCTTAACCAAATGCCTGAACCACCTCAACTGGATGTGCCTCTTCTGGATGACTGAGCTTCTTATCCTATTTATGAAGGAGAGCCCAGACACCCTGTGGAGAAAACTAATTTCAGCCGCTTGTATATGCGATCTCATTCTTTGAGGGTAAATCATAGATGGCCGGTAAATCAAGAGCTTTGCCTTTTGGCTCAACTCTCTCTTCACCACAACAGATCAGTACAGCGCTTGTATCATTGCAGACATAGCACCCATCCACCTGTTGACCTCCCACTCCATTTTTTTCTCGTTTGAAGAAAAAATCCTGAGAAACTTGAACTCCTCCACTTGGGGCAGGACTTCATCCCCCATCCATGGAAGGTATTCTACCCATTCCCCACTTAAGACTCCCCACATGCTCTCGGATTTGGAGGTACTGATCCTCATCACCGGCTGCTTCACACTGAGCTGGAAACTGCTCCAGTAAAAACTGGAGATGATGGTTTGATGAAGTCAACAGTACAACATCATCTGCAAAGAGCAGAGACCCCATCCAGAGGCCACCAAAACATATCTCCTCAACACTTTGGCTGCAAAATCAAGACCTGTCCAGAATTGTGACAGAGGACAACTTTGACAGAGTCTAACTTTCACCAGAAATGAGCCTGACTTACTGGTAGCAAAGCAGACCAAGCTGTGTCATACAGGGACCTACCAGCCTACAAAGGGCTTGTTAACCTGTGCTCCTGCAGTGACCCAAACAGGACTCCACACCTTCTCCAAATCCACAAAGAACTTGTGGATTGGTTCGGTGAACTCCCATGTATCCTCCAGGACCCTTCTGAGGGTGTAGCACTGGTTCAGCTGGTGTTCCACAGACAGGATAAAAATCACACTGTTCCTTTTGAATCTGAGGTTCAACTATCCAGATGACACCTCTCCAGAACCCCTGAATAGATCTTAACAGGGAAGCTTAGGAGAGTGATCATCCTTTAGTTGGAAGACACTCTGCTACCCTTCTTTTAAAATATGGGAACCGCCACCCTGGTCTGCCAATCTAGGGGAAATACCCCCGATATTCACACGATATTGTAGAGTCATGTCAATGAACACAGCACCACAGCATCCAGAGTCTTAAGGAACTCTTGGGGAATCTCATCCACCCTACCAATTTTGTAACATACTGGATGGGAGAAACATGAAAGAAATTACAGCCAAAATATTGTCATGGAAGTATTCACATGTTAACGTACCAATACAAACAGCGTCGTGAGTTTTGCTTCCTGGAATCTTTTCAACAAGTCCCTTTGCACCGCATCTGTAAATCATACAATATGTTAATGATAGTCTAAACTTTATCACTCTACACAGTTTTTTTATTTTTTTTTCCTTTTCCTCAAATACAATTATTATTTCTTGGTGGCTTGTTGAGTGAGACTGATTGTTGCCACTATAAAATGCATGAGAAGAAAAAGAATGGCAAGAAATGGGTACAGTGCCTTGAAAATATATTTGAATTGGGATTCACAGTTTCACTGAAGTTTTAACTTTGACAAGGCTATCATAGCAAATTCATGCTTTGGTCTAAACCATTCCATTGTTTCCTTGGGTGTATGTTTTTCCTCCATCTTTGCATCAACTCTGACCAGCTTCCATGCTGAAGAAAGCAATCCAGCAGCAGGATTCTGCAACCATTGTTCAGAGTTAAGTGCAATGTTAGAGTTTTCCTTAGTCACTTTGGCACATTTCTTAGATCTGAATTGAAATTCTCAAAGCTGCTTATCCAGTCTTCATTGCAAAATCTAAGAAGGATTTAGAGAAATCAGTCAAGCTCACAGTCATGCTTTTGGACTGAGGAAGCCAGAGTACCCAGCGAGAACCCAAGCAAGCGCAGAAAGACCCCGGGCAAGAATTTGAACCCTGAACCTTCTTTCTGCAATGCAATAATGNTGCCTCCTATATCTAAACTTGTTTTTTTTCTAAATCTGTCCAAAACACGTACATTGCTCCCAGGAGAATCCTGACTTTCTCCAACCAACGTAAAGCATTATATCAACAAATGATCAACCAGTTTTCTGAAATCAGGTGTAGAAATGCTGCACTGTAATTCCTACAGCAATGCATGAATAGTTTTCTTTAAAAAGATTGTCCTATGTTCCCATTTCTACTTTTGTTTTTTTTTCTCTGCTCCCTGCAGTGTTATCTTTTCCATACAGCGAAGACATAGTCTGTCAACAAATTATTGTATAAATATTAAGCGTAAATTTGGATCTTACAATTAATCTCCAACAATTACATTTTACAATAACTGTCACCAAAGACAATAGTTCACATTAAACTATCCCTCCAGAGAACTCTGTTATATTGACAGCATAACTAAACAATTTAACTGCCTAACCTGTACACAATGACACAAAGTCAGCACCAACATGATTATTGACACAGATGAGAAGGGAACTAAGGATTTTGAGCAAGAGACCTTTTATGGTGTTGTAATATTTTGTACTGTTTTACTGTATTGAAAATATCAAAGATGATTCAAGTAATGGTACATGCCATGGTTTTTTTTCCAAAACTCATGGCATTTTTTGCAGGCGTTCACTTTTTGTCTCGTCTTACCACAGCACATACTTCAACATCTTTGGTTTTTCCCTACATTGCTTGTCACAAACCACAGGTGGGGATCTCTTGTGGCTTTCTTTTAATGATGACTTTCGATTACCATAGAATAACTACCGTATTTTCCCAACTGGGAAATTTTGCGCACAGTAGAAACGCATGACAGTCGAGAAAACAAGTAAGACTTTATTTTTCCCACTCATCCATTAAGATCATATGTGGATAGATTCTTCCACCTGTTTTGCAGATTTATGGATTTGCTCTTGCTTTAAACTTCTCAACAACTTTATCCTCAGTCTCTTAGCACTGTTCCTTGGTCTTCATTGTGCTTAAAGTTAAGTAATATCCTTTAGCAAACCTGTTAGGTCTTGACAGAGTAGCTGTATATATACTGAAAAAATTACACACTGGGCTATCATTACTTTATTCTATTTTGGTCAATATTTTGGCATCAGTTCCACTGGATTTTGTTTAGGGCTGTTTGAAAGGGGGAGAATAAACGCAAGAATGTGTTACATATTTTTATTTTTGAGAAATATTGAAAACCATGTATCATTTTCCTTTCATTTGCCATGAAAACTCTGCTTTTGTTTGACACAGTCTTGGTGATCTAAGAAACGTTTGTGGATTTTCTGTATTTTTAGTCAACTTTTGAGCTCAGAGAAAGTATTTAATTGGCTTAAAATTGCACCAATTTCTTTACAATCAAAAATAAATGATCAAAGATCAATTTCTTTTAAAAAGGAGATTAAAATACATGCTGTTACTTGCTTCTATATACTTGAGTTATTAAGAGTTAGTTCCAGTATTGCATTGCCTACAAATTTACATAAGTTTTATTTTATTTTTTTTCTGTGACTCTATAAATATATTGCAACCTACAGCAATGGTAGAAATGCTAAGAAATTTGTCTTACTGTGTCCATGGCTTGCAGGTGTCCTCTTCTGCATCAAAGAAATGATTTTCACGGCATTTAAATTCACAGTCATAAGAATAGTTTCCATTCTCCAACTCTATAGATAGACAGACAGATTAATCATTTCCTTTTGTGTAGATGTGGCAAACTTCTAATGCCATCCACACTCATGTGAGGGATAAGGAGTAATATCGTCACCTTCCTAAAATAATGGCATTTCGTTTTTCACCAAAAGAGAATTTGGCAAAACAATCACCACCTCACTACCTGCCAAAAGGTGACATCCAAAAAAGAAATCACTTTTGGCAAAAAAAAAAAAAAAAAAAGTGATTTCCATTATTTTAAGAAGGTGACAATATGTAAATAGCTCTAGCCTAGTTGATGACACACAGATATCTCATGTCACCAAATAATTAATTTCTGATATGTCTGAATATGTCCACTCTCACCTGTCTTTATTGGTTTCTCTCCTGCGCTGCATTTGTTTTCCTCACAAAGTGAGCATGACTTGTCTGAGCACAGGAAGCCAGGTCGGCACTGACAGTTTCCCTTTGTGGTTTTGGTACAGTTCTCGGCAAACCCTGCAGACAAACAAGAATTCCAACCATTTTTTTTTCATTTGCTTTGAGCCACTAAGTTAGGTGAATTGCTATTGTACATGCAAAGTGTTACCTTGCTGGCATGAAGGACATTTCTCACAGTGGTCAAAGGCATTGATGTATTCTGCATAAGTCCCTTCTGGACAGGCTATGCAGACAGTTTCCCGAGTTTGAGAGCAAAAGTCCTTCATATAAGTTCCTTCCAATCAAACAACACATTTTGTCAACTCCAAGAGTATTCACACTTAATGCTCAGTATATTTTATAAGTAATGTTATTATTAGATCCAACAACACAAATCACCTGCATAAAACTATGCCTTGCTTTCACGTGGTTTATGTAGGGCTTTAAAAATTTCAAAACTTTAAGCACTTACCAGCCTCACACTTTTTGCAGCATCGTCCATATTTTTCATACTGATCATCTCCACAATTTTCTGTCTCTCCTTTAGTCCAAGTGCTCAGTGAAAACACTATTAGAAGTGCTCTGGAGAAGCTGAGATGAATCATTTTAGTCAGAGCTGCGTTTGTGTGTGTGGGATTTTATATTGGCTTTCTGCCTGACGTCACTGTCTGGGTTTCTTAACAAGAGGTGGTGTTAAACTCCAGGAAGTGAAAGACCACTCATCTCTACGCAAAGACATTCAAAAAACATTCAACAGTACAGGATGAATCATCAATGTGTTCATCTTCATTTTTTTATAAATCACTACAAATCTGTGCTTTAATACAACTTAACTCATGAGTTGTGGAGTTTGAGTATTAAAACACCATTTAAAATTTGTTGTAAGAATCCTAACTTTTAAAGTAATGTCGCACATACATTCACTGGCCACTTTATTAGGTACACCTTTTCAACAATTCAATGTGTCAGCATTTCAGCCAGCCATTTCATGCCAGCTACTCGATGCTCTACAGCATGTAGATGTGGTGAAGATAACTTACTGCTGAGTGTCAGAAAGGAGACTGAAGTGACTTTGGATGACAAGGCTGGTGTGAGTATCATAAATTGCTAACAAGAAGATCAAAGAAGGATCTGAGAGACAGTGAGTGAAAAAAAAAATACTTGTTGATGTCAGAATTAGCCGAGTGCAGTGTGATACAAGCAAAGTCTTTGGAATAGCATTTCTGGACAAAGTACACATCTAACCTGAAGCTACAATTATCAAAAGTGGATGATAAAAGATTGTAAAAATGTCGCCTGGTCCAATGAGTCTTGCTTTCAGCTGCGATATTTAGATAGTAGGATCAGAGTTTGCTGTAAATGGATCCATTTCTACCTGGTATCAAAGGTTGAGTGTGCCATTGGTGTGAGGGTGTGAGATATTTTAATTTTTTTATTTTTTTGCCCACTTTAGGTCTCTTAGCACCAATGGAAAGGACACAACCCACTTGAGTACTGCTTTTAATAATTTCCTTCATCATTAAATCACACTATATCAGTCTTTTGATGACTGATATAGTGACATAGGAACTAATCCTGCTTGACTAGTTCAAGCAGGATTATGCACTATGTTACAAAGCTCAAATATGTTCAATCTGCTTTCTTGACAATGACAATAAGTTCACAGAAATGTCCACAGTCACCAAAACTCAATCCAACTAAGCACTGAGCCGATGTGGTGGAATAGTAGATCCTCTGACAAACCTGCAGCAACTCTTTGATGACATTGTCACTACAGACCAAAATCCCTTCCAACTGTTGCTGACTATCTAATACATACAACCGGATTCAACACGAAGCTTCATGAAGAATTTGAGAAGTTCTGTAAGTGACCAGTGAGTGAAGTCAACCCTCTAAAAATCAAAACACTACAACCAGTTTTCCATTTGTTTAACTTATTTAACTGTGCAAATTTACCCTTACAACAAACCAACTTCTACATTTCGCAACCGTCACCCACATAAGTTTGAGCCATAAAAGGAGGGTGTAGTTAACAGAGAGAGTGGCATTGTCTACAGCTATTGTACTCATACTACTATTACTAATAATGCTTCCTGTGTCTGATCTTCATTGAGTTCATTGTATGTCCCTCAGGTAAAATGTCTATCAAACTAGATGAAAATTCTTCAAATCCATCAAAAGTGGCTTAATCAGGACAGTGTTTACTAAAGTCAGAAAATTATCCTTAAACTGGACCCATTATGAAACAATTGTTTTTTGCACATTTTTTACATTTCCATTTTGGTCTCTACTCCTAAGTGCTTAACCTGTTGGTCTCAGGTTGTCATTCACAATGACAGGGGTGTCAAACTCCAGTCCTCAAGGGCCGCTGTCCTGCAGTGTTTAGATGTGCCACAGGTAAAAAACAGTGGAATGAAATGGCTTAATTACCTCCTCCCTGTGTAGATCGGTTCTCCTGAGCCTTGCTAATGACCTAATTATTCTTTTCAGGTGTGGTGCAGCAGAGGCACATCTAAAAGTCACTAGACTAAAAGTCTAAAAGTCACTAGAGGACCCAAATTTGGGTCCTCTAGTGACAGACAGGTTAAAAATCCCTCTCAGTTGTTTTCCAGCAATAAGTTAGCATTTTTTGTTTTTTGTTTTTTGGTTTTTTTTTTGCTTTTTTTTGTAGTCTGGAAAATGAACCGTTTCAAAAACCTCCACATTATTAAGTCACAACCACGAGGTACTGCCTGTGGCCTAGTAGCACTAGCTGAGCCCCCACTCCTCACCAAGCAACCCAAGCAGGAACTCGGGCATGTTTGTGAGCTGGTTTCACCACTGCTAAGCTGTACAATGGCTGCTGAAAAAGACAAGTGTTTTGCTCTGACTCAGGGTCATTTCACAATTCCACATCTGGTAGAAATCAAACAAGCAGCAACTTATTTTGATTTACAGAGATAAGAGGAACTAACACAGCTCATTCTGAAAGCTCATATCAGATGAACTGAGCAAAGTGAAATCTCATCATCTGAGAATGATTTTGTGTAAAAAAAAATGTAATGAACATGTTTTGTATAGCCTATAAACAAATCCTAACTTGTTCAAGGAGGCATAAAAGATAACCTTTAACCTAAATTCTTTTTATCAATCTCTGCTGTTTACTACTTTTGTTCCAGTCCTTTTATATTATATGATGTTTATTATGAGGAAACACGTTTTATTGAATGGTTTAAAACTTTATATTTCATTGAAATCCAGCCAAAGTTGTTTAGATTTTATTTTAATCCTGCAAGTTTTTATTAAAAAGTAAATGTCTCTCCCTGCAACCTTTTTCTTGAAGCTATGTTCTATTTGTTTGTGACTGATTGATCCGAAATAACAAACAATAAGGAGTATTTTTCAAACAATCTGGAGTATTTTTCAAAGTTTTACAATGTTTTTCGACACTAGACCTAAAGAATCCTGAAAGACAAAATTTCTGAAGCACTATTACCATACATAGCTTACAAACAAGCTTATTTTATACAATTTATTTTGAAGAATGATAAGTTTTGATTTCAAAAGTCATTTCATTTGGCACACAATGAGAGGAAAGCATGAAAATGTACCTATATTTTATAATTTCAATTTACTTTACGTTATTTTTCATTTAAACTCAAGCAAGCTAATTTAAAGAGCTGAAAAAAATATTTTGGTGTGAACGTCAAGTTCATACCAACCCCAGTTTTTAAAGAAAAATAGTAAAATGTGGTTAATAGACTTCTGAGACTTAAAAAAAAAATCTGTTTTGTTCCCCTGAAAGTGTATGCATGATAAAATCTCTACATGTAAGCTCAATGTGGGTTTTTTTCGTTGTTGCTTTTCTATGAACCTCTGTTAAAACAGTTTCCGGTGCCCAGAACCATATGTTCAAGTCTGTTGCTGAATGTCGAGTTTTATAGTTTCAGAGACGTCAAAAGAACATTTGAACATCTGGTCTGCAAAAAACAAAAATAATGATTGATTTGGACATCTAGTCCAAATCAATGAAGGTTTTCATGTACTCATGTACTGTAAAATGACATGTGAAATCTTGAGTATCACAGAGCGAGCTGGGTAGGTTTATTCAGAATAAATGACTTATGTTACGAATGTTTTAAGCCCATCTTCTGAATCAGGGCCCTGATGTTTGGTTTGGTTTTGTTTTGGGGTTTTCTACACTATATACATTTTCACAGAGGTGTTCAAACATTACTGTTAACTGATAATGCATGTTACTTTATGGGTTTAATTAAATTATCTCCCTAAAATACGACCGTCTCGTCGTATCTACCTCTGTTTGATACGGTCCTTGTGCTGGGCTGCAGCAGCTTGTAAATGTACTTACTGTCATGCAAGAGACAGAATCTCAAAATAAAGTATTATTGTTTCGTATGCGATCATAAGAGTTGGGCAATAACCAGTTATGTTTACTCAGTTATATGTACTTGAGTATTTTTTTTTTAAAGAATGTACTTGTTCCTATGCTTTTCACTTTTACTTGAGTAGTTTTATTATGAAGTATTGCTACTCTGACTTGAGTAAAATATCTGAATTCTCTACTCACTGAATGAGAAGAACATGTTCCAATCAAAAATTCACCAGAGACAGAGTTTTATTAAGGTTTCATTTGTTTTTTATTGAAAGAAACTGATTTGGAAACATTTTTCTTTTGCCTGATTTTGTTATTTTTTTGCCACTTATGTGAATTATTGTTATTTTTGTTCGTAAAATCCCCAAATTGTCACTTAATTTTATACTTTGGTCCATCTGATCATGTAATTTGATCAGTTACTCAGTACTTGAATTGACTTTTTACCACATATTATTTTTTACTCTTACTTAAGCCATTTCTCGGATACCTACTTTTTACTTTTACTTGAGTAAAAATACGTTGAAGTGGTGCTGCTCTTACTTGAGTACATTTTTTTGTCTACTCTGCCCACCTCACCTAGATTGAAGTTTTTGCAGCTGATATTCATCAACTAATCATTCAAACTATTGAACATCTGATTTAAAGCTTGTCTTCTTTGAAGAACCCTCTAAAGAAAATGATAAAATAGCTTTATTATTGGTGCACTGGTTACATCTATAGTAAGAGAAATAATAATTGATCAATAAAAGTGTTTATTTGTTTTTTTAGTCTTCCTAAAATATGGCCTAAGTCATTTTTTGTCAAAAGTAATTAAAAAAAAAACACTAATAGATGATTTAGGAAAAACAATGTTACTTTTTACAAAACAGTGAGTTAGGCCGTTGTTTTGCGAACTTATTTGTAGAGCATAGGTGGGGAACATCATGGTTTTGCAGTCCCTCTATGTAGACGTGCAAACTCCACAACTACGTGAAGAAATGTAAAGCATACTGCTTTTAGCCTGCTGTCATTGTGGTCTGGCATACCTGTCTTGTCTAGCCTGGGGTTTCCTGGCAAATGAAACTCAGACTCTAGACATGCTGAAATTAATTCTCAGTAAGCCAAATGTTTGCACCATTAAATGGCAGAAAATTACTCTGAGCAATTCAACAACTCAAAAATCCTTTAGGTTAACCATCAACTACAAGTACATTTTATGAGGACAATGAAGCACGAAACCCACCACAATCCATCAATCTCCAGTGCTCTCCCCAGAGACCTCATCAGCCTTTAACCCAGTAAGACTCATCAGAAATTATTCATGTGGATTATTCATTGCAAAATTCTTGCTGTACCTGAAAGCCTCCCCTAGAACAAAGTCAACTAAGCAATCTGCATATTCTTTAGCAATTTTGCTTTCTAAATAAATATTGTTGAAGTGTTTTGTGAGTTACTTTATCAAATGTCAAACCATTTCAAAAGGCAGAAAAGAACAATATACACAGTAAAAATTCCAGTGTTGAATTAATACCCAAAAGTGTCTATATGTGTCCAAGTCAGAGTGTCACATTAACATTACAACGGTGTTAGTGTTAAAATATATTAAAAGTAACACCAGTGTAGTGTTGATCACAAAACATAATGTGGTGTTACAAAAGTAAATAATTGACCCACAAGGTGTCAATATCAATCAAATCCAGTGGAAAATATTCAAAACAATACACAGAAATGGAAAGTTTAGCTTTTCTTAAACCCATCTCAGTATTATAGACCAATGTAAATTTAACAAAATATGGGTGTCAATAGTTTAACACTTTCAGAAGTGTTACTTTAACACCTGCTGACTTGGACACATATAGACACTTTTGGGTGTTAATTCAACACTGGCATTTTTACTGTGTTCAAACCGTCAAGCAAAAGAGTGGAGAAAACATTCTTGTTGCGTTCTTGCTGTAGCCAAGGATAACACAATGAGTTAGCCAGTAAAAGTAATGCTGTTTCTTTCAGATGTCACCGTCTGTGCGTTTGAAGTAGGGTAGGGATGTTCCTCGTTTTGCCTTTGTTTACAAAGTGACACAAGCATACTGTTTGGGTTTAAGAAAAGTCTGCATAGATGTCGATTGTGCAGACACATTCTTGTCTGTTGGAAACAAAAATAATCCACTGTTCACAGGAATAATCCCTTCTCAATATGGCTGCATGACTCATCCAGAGAAGCTTCATGTCAGTGAAGGTGAAACCTCAAAACGAGCAACAAGTACTTGTGTCTGAGATTTGTAGGAACATCTCCTTAGGTGTGTGGATATTGAAATGGACAAACAAGAAGCTAAACTGCAGTCAATGTTTTAAAAAAAAACAGAATTTAAGTCTGAAGTAATGTGTTTTTTATCCCAAAAAAAACTCAGTCGATCTGTCTACAAAACAAAGGTGTAAGATTTTCTGTCCTGCCCTGATTGTGTACAATCTAAGGAGTACCTCAGCACTTACGTAGTGTTTTTAAATGTGAAAACACTAGACTACTACTTGGTGCTTGTTGGCGTGTGCTTTTCTAGAGACAAACAAGAAACTGAACTGAAAAAAATCTTCCTCCATATGAACTTTGTACATAACGTAAGTTTATTCCGTCACACAGGTGTATATTGCAGCTAAGATCTTTTCAGAACATTCCAAAAAATAATAAAACTTGGAATTAAAGTGATTAAAAAGAAGAACAAATATATTTGAAGTGAAGAATAGGTGGAAAGAAGTCAAAAGGAAAATGGTTGGCAGGCAAAATCAAATTTAAAATTGAAACATCAAGAGAAGTTGTAGCTGAACACTTTCAGCAAAACGGAAATCAACGTTTAGCTGTGGTTGTTCACACTCTCCAGCTAAGGTTAGCATGTCTGAGTGACTCAAGCCACAGTAGATTAAGATCTTTTTTACATGATGTAGTGTGCAAACACTTTCAGTTAAATTTGTTAATTTACTCCAAGTCTACCGTGAATAAAATACTATATTTGAGAGTTGACTAAAACATGGCTTACTCTGTGAGCAGCATTTTAGAGATTTAGATTAAACTCTTTTTTTCCATACATTATCACAACTAATTGTGATTTGTAATTTTTTCCCCTCCATATATCTGGACCAGCTCATGTTCCGTCAGTAGGTTACATCTGATTTTGGTGACAAGCCATGCATCTCAAAGTTTGATCTTTCCTTCACAGTAGTGATGCCTTAAAGCTGATGCTTTGCAGTGAATCAGAAGATCTGGCTCACTCACTGAGAGTGATGGAGTCACTCTCATGGCAGAAATTTTGTCTTAATTGGCAGCACAGCGGCCTTGTGGCCGGTCTAAAGTGAGACTATCTGATCGCACCACATCATGTGAAAACAGAGAGGGGAGCAGATGCGACAGTCAGGTGGATAATCTGTCCATCCCCTCAGTCAGTGGACACTGGTGAGGAGGAAAGTATCCTGCTAAAACCCTTGAAGGAAGCAGCATCTTGCTGCAATTTAAAATCATTGGGATAGTTTGGTTTCTGAGTTTGGTTCTGTTTCTGTTATGGTTCTGTTCCGAAGATTTTTCAGCAGTGTTTTGTTATTGTTTTTTTTTGTTTGTTTGTTTGTTTTGTTAAATGAAAATTAAAAGTTTGACTAAAACTTTACACAAAATTAAGAATGTCAAAAAATGTAACAGAACAAATGCATAAAATTAGGCAACCCTAAAAGCCATATTAACATACGAAATATTAATATTTGCTAATTAGTAACCGTTTGGGAGACAAAGGAGTCGGCTCTTCTTTGGGACCTGTACTTCAAGAGCTTAACTTCCCATCACTATTTCCCCGTCTGTGCAAAAAAAACTTGATACCCAACAATACAAGCCCACACAGATACAGACGTAACTTCTGACTTTTTAAAATCTAACTAAAGCAACATTCAACTTAAGTTACAGTCACGTCTTCTGCTGCATATCTGTGGTTAACAGCACAACCACACATTCAGCCTTCTTGTGTTTCGTTCACGACACAATTACATCAAACTGCCTCCTCAGACTTTCTCTAATTAAAGAAATGTCACAAGTGCCCTCCACTCAGCTATCACTGCAGACCGGACCAAATAAAAGGTCATTGATAAAAAATAAAAATAAAAAATGGGTGAGAAAAGTGGAGGGAAAAAACTACAGCTAGTCTGCACAAAACAAAATAACGTAAAATATATTTGTAAATCTGTAGGAGTGAGTGTTTCATATTTAATAATATGTTCCTTGCACATGATTTCCTGCCCAATTATTTTAAGATGTAGGGATAAGAAGCTACACTTTTAAGTGCACCCACGCAACAAAAATAAAAAATCAG
>NW_015112960.1:333778-387903 GCF_001443285.1 Poecilia latipinna | reverse complement strand
AAAAACTTTACCTTTTTTAAATCTTTTTTAGTTTTAATTTCAGAATTTTTCCTTTTTCTGGGAAAAAAAAAAAAAAAAAAAAAAAGTTTTACATTTGCTTTTCCTTCTATTAGACGTATGAAAATTCATCCATCCATTGTGTATACCTGCTTATCCTAAAAGAGTTGCAGGGAGCGAAAGGTAGAGTACGCACTGGACAGATCACTAGTTCATCACACTGTAAAACCACGAAACACATGATAAACAACCGCGCACACACACTCATGCCTAAGGGCAATTTCAAGTAACTAGTTTACCAAACACTTCTGCTTTTGGATTGTGGGGCGAACCCAGAGAGAACCCACACATGCATAGGGAGAAGACGCAAACGCCATGCAGAAACAGCTCAGACTGGTATTTAAACCCTGGATCTTCTTGCTGCAAGACAGCAGTGCTGACCACACTGCCAAAGTGCATCCACATATAAAAGCATTAGGTATAATTTGTGGCTGTTACTAAGAAATCAAGGAAACCTTTAAATAAATAAACTAAGTTGCACTAAATGTAATTTTAAAAGCGGTAAAGTTCATTCGCGTGCCAAAAAGTCCTTTATAGTGGAAAACTTGTGTGTGTTTCTCATTTCACACTTTTCATTGAATTAATGGCTGTTCATTAAAAGTAACAAAAAGTTCTTTTAATCTGCCGTGCAGAGGAGATTGGAATTCGATTGCTCAGTAACATGTTCAGGGAGACTAAAATCTAATGCAATCATTAATTTGGCAGTGGTTGAACTGTACTCTCATGTCAGCACAAACAGGATTTTACGGAAGTAGGAAGGAGGAGGTGTGATAGACTCTAGGCCTCCATGTGGCTGACAGTTTCCCAGATGAACACACAGGCTTCTGCAGACTGCTCTGTCTGCTTGTGTTCACAGACTGGCTCATTACACACCGCTATAGCAAGGATATTCCTGGAAAGTCTTTTTCCCTGGAGAAATGGGTTCTATGAATCTCATACTTTATCATGTAGCCAACATACTTAACTCTATTCCATTTTTTTCCCCTGCTGGCGTAAGGAATTTCCAGCATCGACCGAGTGGAGGCCCACACAAAGGTTAAACAGGGAATCCATATATTGTACTGGGGCCATAAAACAAGCTGGAGGAAGTTCCCCCAACTGCTGTCTTCATTTCGCAATCTGCCCCTAACAGAAATGAAAAGTAGCTCCTTCCTTTGATCATAAGAGTTTCATAAGTCTACATGTTTGTGAGAACTGAGTCTGTACTTTCCCAGAGAGCAGTGAAGCAGAACAGTTGCCTCAATCCTGCGCTCAGCTGCGTAAACTTCCAGAATCAGGTCACAGGCCAACATCCAAACACCCCAAAGTGGGATTTGAACTTAAAAGCCTTATTTCCGAAACACTTTTCCTGACCTTCTAATGGAACCACAGAGATTTACAGGAAAAAAAAAAAAAAAAAAAAAGATGAATAATCTGATCTGGTCTGCAGCAACACTCTGGAGATTGAGGATGGGAGCAGACAGCTAGACCAACAAAAAGCCCAAAACTGCTGATCATCACTTCTGCACCAGGAACTGAAGCCACATGGTAAAATTGTCTTTGCGTCAGAGCGTGACCACAGTATAGCAGATGCAAATAAATGTCAGAACACCATGAAACAAGTAAAAATCAATAATTGGAGCTGCGCTTGTTTGATTTTCCCATCAGCTTAAGAGCTGGTGTGAAAAGGATTACTGAGCATTATGAACCCAAAAACCAGTCGACGTTTTCAGTGCTCCAGCTGCTATTAATGCTGTGGTGGCTTTTGTAGTCCACCAAAATGTTTCTGTTACCGGGTCACACATAAACATCCGTGTGTGGCGTGAGACAACCATGAGCTCTGAGTATTTTGTTCCGACTTCAACTCATGCTGAATTCCGGGATTCAAAGAAGTACGGACATTTTGATTGGTCCGTTTTTATGACAAAGCAGTGGATGTGGACTCTGGTGATGAACACATGTGAACATACAGAATGAAAAACATCTGGAGTTGGGTCACATTATTGTCAGATTGTAATGGATAGACTCAATTTTCAACTGATTTCAGCAAATTCAAACACTCATTTTTTTGCAAGGTTGAATATCTACAACTTTACAACTTCAAGTTTCAGATAGAGATACAGAATTGGTAGAATTCACTTGGATTAGATGACTTTGTTGCAGAAACACCGTTTTAAGCATTTGGCTTTACTCAAACAATAGGTTTGAGGACAGAGTTATCTCATAACCTAATCCATTCATACTTTCCAAAACTAGTTTCCTGTGTTCTGGGATCCATATTCTGCTGGAACATCTGGCTTTGCCCAAAGTTAAACCCATCTAATTAATGATATGTGGTGGAGTTGATTAAGTTGGGAATAGTCGCTCTCCTCCATTTTGTCACTCATTTATGTAATGCACTGCTACCACCGGCAGCCTTATTTTACACCTTATTGTAATGTAATTTTAGTAATATCATCCTCACCACATTTGCTGCCACCACTACGTTTTATGATGCGGACGCTTTTTTTTTTTCAAGGACAGGAAATCTAATCAGAGTTGCTGGAAAGAAGAGGGGAGGAGCAAACCATGGAAGAAAATGTGATAAAGGTAAATAGTTTAGATCAACTCACCTTCCAGCAGGACAATGACCAAACATGCAGCCAGAGTTACACTGGAATGGTTTTGATTAAAATAAATACTTGGCCTAGTCAATGTTCTAATTCCAACTAATAATCTGTAACAAGATATGGACTGATATGAATATGATTACTGATTATTTATATTTTTTGACACAATTTTTTTTATTAAAAATGTAATGTAAGTTGATAAAAAACAAAAGAGTTTTGTCAAAACTGATATTACCTTACATAGTATTACCATTGTTTGCGGCATTTCTGTTTCTTTTTCTATCGGAAACAAACAAAAATGTAGAATTTAAATGTATAGCAAGTCTATATAATTTGCATTTGTGATGCTATTTCATTCTGGAAAGTAAATTGTTCAAATGCTTTCATTGAAAGCATATGCAAACTTCAGACTGGCACTGTAATAAAACGACTTCATTATTCCACTTATGCGACCGTTATGAAACTTGTCTCCACTGGGTAACTGGGCAAAACAAACACCTGTTGAAGAAAGCTGCAGACAGCAGAGGCTTTCCGTTGATTGTCTCGGCTGCGTTGCAGACCACACAGACCCGAGTAAAAGCAAGTCGACGGGCACCTATCTAATCCTGCTGATCATAGCAGCATCGTCATTATCTGTGGGCTCCTGGCAGTGACTGTAATTAGAACTGCCTTGCATGATCTGAAACACAGATGGTATTGGTGATTCTAAGCAAATACCACAGGGGTAATCTGTTGAGGCAGTGGCAGCAGACGAACCAGTAAGGAACTGAACTGGGCTGAGGCGAAATGCCCAGCACAATGAGCCAAACCAAACTGTCTGCAGTCATTTATTGTCGATTCAGTGTCTCGTGTTAAATATGGATTTGGACCAATGGATCTTTATCCATAGGTGTGTGAAATGAATAAAACAAATTATGACTGAAAAAAAAAAAAAAAAAAAAAAAATCCTATGTAGGCTGCATGCTCTCTGGAATGTGTTCAGTCACTGCAAGACTCGCAAACTAGTTTTCACAGCCTTTAGTTTTATGCCCAGTATGGTTGCACCACTCACGAAAGATTCTGAAAGTTTGCAGGTGCAAACTATTTATTAGAATCTGTGATGGTCTGTATCCTTTAAACCAGTGGCAGCTAATAGTGTTATACAACTTCTATTTATGAACACGTTTGAGCTCACAACATGGAAGAAAATGAGTTTTTATTGGCTTGTATTGATAACAATAATAAGCATAGCAGAAAATTGTAATTCCCATAGATTTTTATTTTTACCCTGCAACCAGAACAGACTTAAATCTAGCATGGGAATTTAACATTTGGGTACTGTAAATGTATTGCATTATAAGTGTATCTCAAGCTATTACAATTAAGATACATTACACACACAAAAAAAATGTTAAGCAGTGCAGTTTTGGCAGATTTGTCCCAAAACTGCACTTCACTGCACAGCGCTGAAATACATATTTCAACACTTGCAGGGAGTGATTGTTGACAGAGACCAAATGTATCTAAGAGAAAGAGTACAGCATAGCATCCAAGAGATATCAAAGCATAGTGATGATTTTGGTTGAAAACAGCCCAATCAATATATTTTTCACTTAGTTTTTATACTTTATCCCACAGTGTGACTCAGCAAATTTATTTGTATTCACAAGATGAGCCTAAAGATACTTGTTTTTTTATCTTTGTCATTTATTTTGTTCATCTGTCCTATCCTGGCATTTAAGGCTTACCATAAAAATAAGGTGGCTGTTTTGCTCTATTAAAATGATATTCCAGGATAGTACCTATAGGTAGCTTTGTAAGGTGAGACCATAGAGAAAGATTATTTACAATCATTAAAATCTGAGGGGAACAGTGTTCTAACAATGGCTATTAATAGTCAAAGAAAGCCTATGTAACATCTTACGTGAGGAGCTATTACCCCCCCAATTTTCACATTACTTAGCTTTAGTGTTTCTTTGGGACGTTTTACTTGGTACTAATCTGATGGGAAAAGAATACTACAAGAACAAAGACAACTGTTGCTCTAAAAACCATGCAGCCACACTAGGTCTGGAAGATACGCACAGATGGATCATTGTGGCCGAGACACAGTCTCAGCCTGTGAGCTTTTTGTTTACATGTCTGTAAACTAACTAAAGATTTCCCGCATTAAATCAAAAAAGAAAGTCGCTGCAGTGGCTTCACACTGCATGGTGACCTATATTCAACTTGCCATGTCAGCCCAGAAAGTCAGGCTGGGCTTGCATCCTGCAGACGGGAGACTCTCAGAGAACATAGCAACAGAGACTCTCCTCCCACCTCTCCCTCCCCTCCCCTCCCTGGCTGGGGCTGGAGCGATGCGGGCCAGGCAGGCAGCGGGCTCGTTGCGTTCAGCTCCTGCTTCAGCTTTTTTTTAGGGGGGTGGAGGGACTGGTTTAACATATGGCTTATTGTGCATTGTAGGCTATATAGCTTTTCAGATCTCCAACGCTGTGCAAAAGCCACAGACTAAACGTGCAGGATGCATGATTTCAGGGAAGCCAAAAATCATGGCGTTGCTGATGTGCGCAAATCCGAGCAGCTCTCTATTAAAATTTTAGTGCGCTCCCTGATTGACTTGTTGTCATGGACAGACTCCTTAATAACACCGTGTGCAACAGTTTAAAAGCGGTAATCACGCTGGCTGCCCACACCCGCAGACAGCTGGTGGAGAATGATGACTACCTGTTTGTTTTGGAGCGGGGCATGTTGTTGGCACAGTTTACGGCTCCGTTGCGTGCCTAGCAGAGCGGACCGCCACAGTTTGGTGACGCAAGGGGAACTATTAATATCTAAGGAACGGGATGTTCTCGCTACAGCGCCGGGGTCACTTGAGGATAAACAGTCCCCTATAATCGGTGTCACTGTGGCGAGGCAGGAGCGATGGATTGACGAGTTTTCTTTCTTTCTTCCTTTCTTTCTTCCAGGGAGCCACTCTGGCCTCCCCCCACTCACGCACCCGAAGCATCTCCGCGGTCAAGCGGGTTCATGCGTCGAGCTGCGGGGGTTGTGTGCGTGGAGCCTCGCCCACTTATGAACCCAGTGACACCAGTGCACACACTGGTCGGAGCCATGAAAACAGCCATGTGATGTAAGAACACCTCTGTGGAAATCGTTTGTTTTGAAATTCAGCCTGCCTGTTTTTCGTTTGAACTTTCTTTGCACCGTAGAGTATTTAAAGGGGGCGCCGAAAGGACAGCCTATTCTCCCACATTTTTAAACTGCAAGCCAGTCATGCGTCTTAAAAGTGCACAGCTCAAAGTTGTAAAATGCAAACGTCATAATGGAGCTTCAACAAAGACAACTGTTCAGGAGTGGAACAATGCAGTGTTTACTCTTTTCAGATTTTTCTTCTGTTTTGGATAATTAAAAAAAAAAAGAAACTTAAATGTTTTTAGATTATAATGTGGATTGTAACACCAGACAAAAATAACCAAAGTTAAAAGAAAATCAAATTTTGGACTGCTGAGTTCAGATTCACAAGCCTTACCTTTGCCTGGTTTCTGCCAAACCTTGGAACCAGTAAATGACTGACCAGTAAATACATAATTTGCCTCAGATAAGGTCTGTGTTCTTAATTCAACAATCATCAAGACTTTCCTGGAGATATTCTTTGGACGAAAGAGACAAAACTGGAACTTTTTGAAAACTGTCCTGTTGTATCTGAGATCAAAACTAAGACAACATTTTAGAAATGCTGTAATATAGAGAGCCATGAATTTATAAGTACATCCTAAAGGAGAATCTCAGACTATCAGTTGCTACCTTAAGCTAAATGTATTTAAGCTAATCAATTAGGGTAATTCAGACTGAGATGTTGTTGGATAAGCAGTTGATGCTCAGAAACACAAAACCGATGATGACTAAATCAACTAAAACTATTCTGCAAGGAAGAAAGGGTCAAATTCCTTGAAAGACCTACTTGATGCAGTACAATAAATGATATTCTTATTCTTTTCTGTATGTAGATGCACTGTCTGGTGTTCCAATGCTGCAGAAGAGAGTATAAATGCTAAAAAGCACATTTTTAATTCACAAGAAAATTTTATGCTGAGTTCCTTTTTTTTCCCAGTCACATCTCCTCATAAGTTGCACGTAATGCAGTGGACATGTTTTTGCATACTCTAACAAAGCAAGAGCAAAATCAAACAACTTCCTTAGAAACAACCACAATAACAAAACAAAACAGAGCAGCCTTCTAGCCCTTTGAAATGTTTCATTTCACATATAGATGGAGGCCCACAGTTCAAAAGTAAATAAATCATCATGTTTTACAAGAACAGATACATAGCTAATTGTTTAAATATTTAATACATCAATTTACAAATAGCTTACACGATTATGCCACGGTTTATTAATTTGCGGTTATTTGCTGAGACACATCATGGATCTGTCAGCCCAAACATCGTAATCAGGATTATTACCACTGTTCTTATCATTGTAATTGGTCTGAAGCAAAACTGTTGTGCAGGTTGTCCAATCAATTCCTAGGGTCCAATAATTAAATTCTGAACTAATTATTTATGAATTTTAACAGATAAGACAATACACTTTTAATGAATTAATTTTACATGTCGATTTTTATATTTATACTTAATTGCTGAGACTTTTAAATCACGCAAAATGCATTTAATTATTCATTTATTAAAACTATTTGTTTTATTTACATTTAAATTTTAACATAAAAAATAAATGATTTAATAAATTAGCTATTTATCACAATGTGATGCTTTTGGCCATTTATACTTTTGATTTTGATATATTGTTAACATAAAAAAAGTATTTCATGCCTTCTGTTCTTTTAATATTTTATCTTCAACATGTGTGGACGTGATAAAGTCATCCTCAGCTCCTCGTGCGTTGCTTGTTTCACCTTTATATAGATGTTCTGATGAGGTTCTTTTTCAGTGTGTAATGGCTTTCGTTTTCATCAATGTTTATTCCCAGTGGGTTTCATGTCATTTACACTAAGCGCTTCCACTGAATGGCTCTGAAAAAAAAAAAAGAAAAAAAAAAAGTTAGTCATCCCTACACCATCAAAAGTGCAAGATGAGGCAGACTCTGCAGACTGAATTCGGTTCCCTCACCGGTTGCCGAGTGTCCCAGTCGCCCCCCCCAACATCCACACACTGGAGTGATCAATGCAGTTTGAACAGAGCTGCTGCCACCAAGCAAATGAAAGCAAAAAACAAAACTGTGTCGCCTTCACTTTGCTCTTTTGAGTTGCATTGTGTGGAAGAGACAAAGCCCCCACGCTGTGGTGAGGATCAACAATGATGGCAGTACCAAGTCATCGTGGCTCAGCATCAGCCCGGGGTCAGCTGACTGACGCAGTTATTGTGAACTCAGCTCAGTTACATACATAAGGGTCGTCACGTTTGCGTCACATGAGAAAATAAGTGTCTTATTTTTTGAAGTTATGCAGGGAAGTACAACAGGGTCTGTCAGCGATGATGGGCAGCGCTCTGTTCTTTGTGGCGGCAGCAGCGTGGCGGGGGATGCAGGCAGGATTAACATAGTGGTGAAAAAAAAAACAGCTTCTGTTATGTGCCTGTTATGAGGCTGAACGTCGAGAGCCTGAAGGCAGAGGGGAGACAACCGAATTAAACTTTTAGGCCAAACATCTCCCAGCACAGATCAGGCTCATCTCCCGCTTCTGTACTGAAAAACAGAAAACCAGACAGATGGCAAAAAAAAAAAAAAATGTTGCAGTTTATCACACAGACTACTGACACTACAAGGAACTGTGACCTAGTCACTATCAAGCATTGTGTGTAAACGAGAGTACAGGATAACAAGGAAGTTCAGAAAAACTACTTGAAATAAAATATCACAACTGCCCTATACAGAAAATCATAAGAAATCAAAGACATTCACCAAATGTGTGTAAGCAGTGCCATTTGATATGTGTCACGTTTTCATGCTCCAGTCATTGCATGCCC
This sequence comes from Poecilia latipinna, assembly GCF_001443285.1. NCBI lineage: Eukaryota > Metazoa > Chordata > Actinopteri > Cyprinodontiformes > Poeciliidae > Poecilia > Poecilia latipinna. Next base: position 379,298 of record NW_015112960.1, on the reverse strand, counting down.
CTCTCTCAAGCATTGCCAAATCAGCAGTTTATCAGTTTACAGCTTCACTTGCTAAGGATCTTGTACCGAATAATAAAAAAAAGACTTTGTTTTTTCTTCAAAAGTTGATTGGGGACTTTTTATACTTCAGTCAGCTACAGTCAAGCCAAAAATCCTTTCCATCCTTGGCAGATTTAGATTTAAAATTATTATCTCCAAAACCCCGAGGCTCAACGGACTCCTTGCCAGCACCCTCATCTTTTGATCGCTTCATGGCTCTCTTCAGATTCAAGTCAGAACTTTGGCTGAACCACACCAAAAGGTTAATATTACTTCCAGTCAAAACAAATGGTAAAATGTAAATATTAGGGGGCTGAGCCTGGTTTAGCAAGCTAGGCTTTTTTGGATGACCCAATCTGGAGGTTGAGAACAGGAGAGAAAAGTCATTTGGTTCATGCCTGAGACACGACAGTATTTGTCCATGTTCACCCTCTGCCCACATGTGCATTTTTTGCCATCTGATGGGGATCTCATGACAGTTGAATCTTGATATCAACCCAGTAACACTGTAACCAGTAAATCCTGCTGAGCGGCAGGCAGGCAGACAGGCCTCACTTTGCTACAATTATATGTAGTTTGAACTTGTTTTCTTGTTTCGGCTACACCTGACGGATTCGTCAGAGATTATTGTGTTCACAATCTGGTGTTCCTTTCGCTTCCTGGTCAAAGGAACAAGGAACAATCTTTCACTTGCACTTCAGTGAAACACAAACATGTGGGAGGCTGGAAGGTGGGCGGGTGTAAGCTCTGTGTTTACTCACGTGTATTAAACTTACATGTTTAGACTTTAGCACCTGCGTGTCTTTTGTATAACTAATCTTATTTTCTCTACAGGTGAAAATATGATCTTGTGTTGTCATCATTAGTCATGAGGCCCAACCGCCGATCTCTAGTGTGTTATTAACTATGAGTAAGATTGAAGAGGTGCAACACAAAATAGAAACTGTGTATTTTCATACCCTGTCTCTGGTATCTTACCTCTCTGTGCTGTCGTCAAACAACTTTTTTTTGTGTGTGTGTGTGTCAGCGAGTTCCTGACTCAGTGTCTTAATTCCAAAGAAACTGATATCTGATAAGAAAATGTGACATTACCAGAAGTACTAACTTTATAACTGAACTGCACTAAAACACTTTTAAGTGCTTTATTACTTCTTCTGCTATGACAAGTCAGTTTTGCTTTCAGAGATTTTTGACAAGTGCCTTTTTAACGGCAACAGTGGCTTAAAGGAAATGGTGACAAATTGTTTAAGTTAATAAATTATCGGGTTTATGAGCAGTTACATTTTAATTTAAAGCAACCAAGACGACAAGGAGATGCTTAACTGTAGAACACTGGGTCAAAGTTGTAATTTGTCTGAAACTTTGGTCCCTTAACAGTAAAACCATCCACATATCTTTATGGATTTAGATATACACTCTGCATTAGCAAGATTAAGATTTTAATCATGGCGCTTGTTTTATTATTTTGAATGTGTTGCCATTTATTGGAGAGAGCTCCTGTGCTAAAATATAGTGCTGTAAAAAAACAACAAAAAAAACTATTTATTTCTTCTGTTTTTGTTTTTGTGGCTCACACTAAATGTGTCTGATGAATGAAATTTTAAAATCAGGCAAAGATGATTTTGCCTGGTTTCTGAATACAGAAACCATTGGGCGCACACAGTCCCCAATCCCTGTTTTACCAAAACAGGTTTATACCTGTTTTACCTGCTTGGATGCATGAAATGGAGCGCAGGATAATGTTATTGACTCTGAGTTAAACTATGAGGAAATTTCACCAGTTTGTGGTTTGCAACTCAAATACAGTTCAGTTAGTTGACGTCATTCCTCAATTCAAGGTTTGACACTCCAGTAAAATTGAAACCCAACCTTCAAGCTCTGTGATGAAGCTGTTAAGTCCAAGTTTGAGATAATAAAATTTGAATTTGTGAAATAAAAGTAAAATCTATGTACAGTTTCCTTAAAAGTCCATGTTTTTCTTTACCCACATAGGTATGCTCTATTTTTTGAATGGTATTTTATTTTATTTATTTTTATAATTCAACCATTAGGTATGCAGCCTTCTTTTGTAACACAACCACATATTTTTATCGACTTGAAAAACCCATTATGAGGTTGACAGGTTAGTGGATGTAACTGAGTGTTTGCTATGTTTTTTTTTTTTCTGATAAACCTACATTTTGCTTCAGTGGTTTGTTTTTGGTTCTCACTTTGTTCAAAATTTAAACTAAGATTTCAGTCTTTTGTTAGCCTTAGATGACATTTTTTTTAAATATATTTTGTAATTTCAGATGAAACATGCTGTAAAAAGTCTATCTATCTATCTATCTATCTATCTATCTATCTATCTATCTATCTATCTATCTATCTATCTATCTATCTATCTATCTATCTATCTATCTATCTAGATAGATAGATAGATAGATAGATAGATAGATAGATAGATATATTGCTTACAACAAATGACACTAAGCAGAACATTTTTTAAAGTATACTAATAAAGATGTCATTAATGTTGTATAAATCTACTAAAGTGTGTGGCTAATTTTGCGTTACAGCTCTCAGGAATGTGCAATGTAAAGACGTGAATTTGAACTGAATCATGTTCCATAGTTTTTCTAAAAGCTTTGCTTTTTTAAAGCAAATTTTCTGTCTGAGTTTCACTTCCTTGCACACTGCAAGGAGTTTTGCACTCACAAACAACAACTGCATAGTACCGCTTTAAAGTTTGGCAACTGCATCTTTCTTTACTCAAACTTTATCAGCCTCTCACAGAACTCAGTATTTTCCACTGATCACCACAACCTTCTGCCAAGAGAAGAAAACCTCATTTAAACTCATTTGTGTTTGTGGCTTTTATAGCAATTTCCTCTGTTGGAGGAGGGGATCTTCTTTTTGTTCTGCCACCAGAGCTTTGACTCAATAGTCCAAGCAGCCTGATTGTTACAGTGGTCAGACTGCCCTGTGCTCACACAGAGGATCTTTTCCACTGCAAACAGAAGTGAAGAGGCCAATCAAATCGCTGTTCTTGCCTGAGAACATTATGTCAGTGCCAGACAGTGTGTTGTTTGGACACTGCACACCGGGGGTTGGTGTGAGGATTTGGGAACATACAAAAGCTCTCGAATCATCACAATGCTCCAGCTCCGCCGATAGATAAACTCCGCTTTGAATCTGAGTTTAAAGATCACTTTTTACCGCTGCTTTTTGACTTCACTGAGAATCAGTTGTACAATGTTCTCTCTTCTCTGTCTCGCTTGGCTGTCTTGCACTTGACACCCATTGGTAGTTGATAAACACTTACAGTTTCTGCACAGCTCTGGGAAATAATTCTGTGAAAGAGGAACTATACCCTCTTGCTGTGCTCTCATTAGAAAAGACTGCTGGAGCACCAGATGAAACACAAGAACGTCACTTTTTTTTTTTTTTTTGTGGTGAAAGAATATGTAAAATAATACAGCCAGATGGCCTTCTGAATGCCACATTGCCTTGCTCACACTGAACACTGGGAACTTCACTATGTGAGCTTTTGTGCACAATACAGAAAATGTGCATTCATCCTCACACAAGGATTTCAGCAGCTGCAGGAAAATAGGCTTTTTTTTTTGGTAAAGCATGAGTTGATTCCTCTTAAAAACCTTTTTTTGTACCGCGCTTGGCTTCACTGACTTTTAAACATGAAATAGAGAAAATATTAGCAGATTTTGCCATGAAATGAGAGAAAGTAAGCAAAAGTTTATTAAGGACCAACTTATGCATGGAAAAACAAGTGTGTGTGTGTGTGTCACTTTAATCAGTACTGTTGAGTGAGTTATGACATTTTTTTTAATTGAATGACTTTACTGTGTTACTTTAATCATAAAGTGTATTAAAAGCTAAATTTGTTTTACCTAACAACTTAATCAATCTTATCAAAATCAATAGCTTCATCACCTACGTAATAGCCTAGTAACTAGAAAGCCATCATGTTGCAGTGCTTTGTAGCTTTCCTCTTTTCTTCAATAATGGTGTCACTTGTCTCTTGCTGGAGAATAAACTAAGGAAGACTGTGTTTGTGGCTCCTGGCTGAATTTCATTTGGCTCAGACCAATGAACTGCTCAGAGCAGGGGTTTGAATCAAATTGCTGGTTTGCTGAATCGCAGCAATGCTTCTCCAAAAATGCACAACACAGCATTTAGAAGGACATTGCCCACTAAGGTATGATAAAATACCGAGACTCCACAAAGTTATTTTGGATTCATTAACACATGGGCACGTTATTAGGTTTGTCTGTTCAATATTATATTTGAAACCTGAAACCATGGCTCAGATCCTTCCTGCCTTGCATCAACAGATAAGGTTGGTCATGTTGGTTTAATGTTGTGGGGAATTCTTGGCACACTTTGGGCCCCTTAGCACTAAGTAAGGGTCTGACTATTGTTACTGGTAATGTCCATCCCTGTTTGACCACAGTGTTGCCAATTTTCTGACGTTTATGTCCAGCAGGATAATGCACCATGTCACAAAGCATCAAATAATTTCAAATAATCTGACATATTAAACCTGAATTCATTGTATCCCATCGGCCTTCACGGTCACAGATCTTAAACTATGAGCACCTTGGGGATGTGCTGAAACAAGAGATTTGTCTCTTAGATGTGTCACCAAAACAATCTGCAGCAGCTGTGTGATGTCAATGAGAAAATCTCTGAAGAATGTTTCCAACATCATGTTAAATCTATTTCACAAAGAATAAAGGCGGGGTCAATAGATTCATGCTGCTCACATGGAACCCCTTAATATTTGGTGAACTGCTGATCAACAAGTTGTACTTTGACCACTTGCGTGTGCAGCCACCAGGAAGCTCCTTGCCTATATCTGGCCTTTTTGGTCACTGTTTCTGGCAGAATTTGTTGAGTTCATTAAAAATGTTTGGCTTCCTGGGACAATTTTTTTCTTCCTGCTCCTTTTTCACTCGTCTGCTGTAAATAATATGAGCGGATGTGCTAGTGAATTAATAATGACATTGTCTAATTGTGTGAATAAACTCAAGTGTAGTTGTTTGATTGATTGATTGCTTGCTTGATTGATTGATTGATTGATTGATTGATTGCTTGATTGATTGATTGATTGATTGATTGTTTGATTGATTGATTGATTTGGGAAGACGATTCCAGATGGCTAATTTTAGTTTGCTTTGTTCAATTAATGATCCATTTTCATTGTCCTGTTGAAATATCCATCCCAGTTCTAATTATCTAGATGTGAATTTGGGTTAAAGTTAAAAGATCTTGAAGACTGTTGGCTTTCTCATTTTTATTTTTTTATTTTTTTTACATTTTTCTGTGCAATGCACCAGTACTGCTGACAGTGACACAGACCCCCAACCTCCCAACAAACTGGACATTTGGAATACTGTTTGGTATTGAATACCTTACCTCCTGAAGTTTACTCCTAACAGCCAAATTACTTGATGTTGCCCCAGGAGAAATTTGGATTGTTAATGTGGGCAGCAACATATTTTAGAATTGTCCATTTTGGACGATGATTTCTTCTTGCATCATCTGAGCTCCTGGGCTTCAGTGAAGAATTAAATTGTATTTATGGCACTTCCCAGTTCAGGAACAGGGAGTGACCTTGATTGTGACTGTGTTGTGCCTGAACATCATAACCAACCATAACATAATGATTTACTTGTACTTAGTTGAACTAGAGCTCTTGGAATCTGCAGTGGTTTAGGCTCCAAATGACTTTTCCAATTTGTGGAAATCTATAATTATCCTTCTTAAATTGTTACAGAGATACTTTTTCTGAGTAGTGCTTAATCTAATGTATGCTATCTAATAAAAATAAATTATAGTTTAACACTAGCAGAACTACCATCTGCATTCAATCATGATAGCCCATTAGAGGTCAATTTGAGGTCACTTATTAAAGGATTTGTCTGGATGTATGTTTATATTTGAATTGTATATTCTGGCCATTTATTAAGAAAATCGCTGGTAAATTTAAACTTAACCAAAGAAATTGTATTTTTAAAACCCCAACATTTTTTTATTGCATGATCATCTGACCCTGTAAAAGGAGCACAACAGTTAAATCATCAGAAAAGCTCCAAATTAATATGACCTTAATTCCCATGATGAGAGTCTTTAAACTTCTGACTACACCCCATACACTTACATGTCTATTCTGTCGAGAACATAATTAAACTCATTTGAGATCCTGTGGTGGAGAATTATTGTCTCTCTGGGGAATCTCTGCAGAATAAAACCAATAATTTGGCAGCGGTAAATGTTACTGCTGCACTATTGCAAGTCTCAGAACCCTTACTGTGTGCAAAACTGTTCCAAAAAGGTGACATGATGCTTGTAAAACTTTTGGAAGTAAAACTTCATTTATTCAGCACCATTCAATATAAAAATCACAAAAGTTTTTAACAAAGGATATAGTTTCATATGACAATAAAGACACACAGGACAATATTAAATAATATATAAAAAAAACCCCCATAAAATTATAATGTTTTATCATGCCTTCAAAGGAAACCACTGAATCCACTGATTTTAGAGTCAGAGGAAGGCCATTTCAAAGTCTTGCAGACACAGAGGAGAATGACTCTCTCTCCTTTGGTTTTCAATCTTGTATAGACGACTATCAGCAGGCTTTGATGACAGGACCTGAGGGCCCTAATGGAGGTGTAATGATGTAGTAGTCCAGAGATGTAGACCAGTGTCTGACGATGTAAAGCTATCCAGGTCAAAACAATTAACCTCGAAGTGCACTCAATAATCAACCAGGAGCCAATGAAGTTGCATTAGTAATTGAGTCATGTGACAAAGTTTTTAAGATCTAGTCTGAAGCAAAGCAGCCGCATTTTGTACCGACTACAGCCGGTCTTAATTTAACAGCTGAAAAGCGCACTGCAATAATCCAGCCAAGACAAAACAAAAGCAGGAATTAAAATTTCCATCTCAGGTTGGAAAACAACTGGGCTAAATTTGGCAACGTTTCACAAATAGTAAAATCAGGATTGATTTCTCTTGATGATACAATGCCCTTCTGTGTCAATGTAATCATTCATTATTTTTCTCTTCATGTATCACTTAATGATAAGGACAAATTCACTGCCAACTCTGTAGCCTGCGGTCTGCAAAGAATGTTCAAGATGAAGTAGATAAAACGACAAATTACAAATTCTTCATCAACTCAACACATCTTGACAGTAAGTCCAAAACATTTACAACAGGTGGTTATGTAATATTTTTTGTGGTAAAAGAAAGGCTCTCATCGATGATCACATACAGATGTTTTCATTCACATTTAAAAGTCTGTTGATGGCGTTTTTTTGTCCTGGTGACTGGAAGGCCACATGTAAAATCTCTCTTTATTGTTATTGACATCAGCAAATGTAAAGAATGATGTGACATAAAAGCTTGTGTAATTCATCTGTCACTTATTAACTTTGATAGAGCTGCGGTTGTAAGACTTTTTATAACAACCTCAGTAATTGCTGTTTTTCATGAATCACTATGACAGCGACCATTTTAGAACAGCAGTTCTTAAGGAATTTTGTCATGTGGTGGGTTGTTATTAATCAAAAAAAAAGAGGAGTAACGAACATACTTTTTCATTGAATTTTTACATTTAATTGAAAGATGCCATTTAATAATGCTCTGTTTGTATTTGAGGTTCCAGGTTACAGAGGGAAACAGAAGTTGCCATTTTTAGTGGCAAAGTTGGAGGCTTTTCACCATTCCACCACCACTAAAGCCAAGCAACCACCAACAGATCTCTTGAAGGTTGCTGCACAATCTCCATTTTGTACAGTATGTTACTTAACTCATGCAGGAAAATAGAAGTGACCTGACAAAGTTCTGTTTATCAATCTTTGTCAGGGATTAAGGGGCTTTCAGGCTGAATATTTCACTAACTCTGCTGTGCTCTCAAATCCATTCATTTGTACTGCATGCTCTGTGCAACAAAGGTTTTGCGTTGCGCGATAAAAAGCTCAAGTGGCGCACAGCTCCCACTTTGCTGTGTAGGTGTGAGCAGCTTAGTGGAGCTTGCATCGCACTCTTTCCAAAGCTGGAATTTGCTAAAATTTAACCGTGGTGTGCGGCCGGCTGTGTGGTTGGCGGATACTTGTGCAGCCAATGGAGACACAGTATCTAGCTATTTCACATCTCACAACAAAATGTTTGTTTTTATTGATGGTTTTAGCACAGTGAAAATGCGTTTGCAGATAAAATATGGCCATCATCTACTTATGAAACGTCCATTTAAAAAAAAAAAAAAAAAAAAAAACTGTTCTCTGTTGCGGTTTAATAGAGCGTGGCACTATCAGGGGTATTTTCAGTTTAGCAACACATGTTTCCCTGCAAAACACGCAAGGGAAATTCAGAGAATGCCACATTCGGTCTGAAAGCCACTTTATCAGGAAAGTAAGTGAATTCATAGGAATAGACCAGCCATCGTATGTCCTACTACATCTCGTAAACAAACCCAATAAGTGTTTCTATTTTGCCTCTTAGAAGCATCATTCAACATTAGAAATGCAGAAATGAAGAATATTCTTTCTCAAATTCCATTATTTTAAATTATTTTATGTCTTCAAGACTCATATTTAACCACGTCTTCATGGCAGATTCTGTGCCCATAGAAACTATGGAAAGCTTTCTTCTTTGCAAAATAATAATAATAAAAAAAAAATGTTGTATGTTGAAAGCAACCATTTTGAATGGCACTCATGTTGAATGTACCAGTGGTGCAGTTGGTCATGCCAAAAATGTCTATCTGTCCATCCGTCCTTACTTGAGCTAGAATTTTGTTTGCCCTCTTTGGGCAGATTGCAGATTAGCATGGTGAAGAGGCACAGTGGGGGGCGGGGGGCCCTGCCCTCTTTTAATATTTAATTAAATGTTTTGCAACTGTAAAGACACAACCACACCCACAGAGTCTATATACATTTTATTTGCACTTTCGAACCTAAACATTCAGATAAAGTACAGCATTTACTGCTATTTTTACCACATTGACATTCTGATAACAAAATTTGACTCACAAAATTTGAGTAAAACAAGAACTTACTGGAACTATATATTACATTTTGAGATGTTCATCCTTTAGAGATTGGAAACTTTTCCGCTTTCTTCTTTTTTTCTATTTGAATCAAATTCCACATTTTCCAGACAAATAAACTATGAATCTGATTGGTCAAGCTCCAACCAAATAAGCAGAGCCTTAACCACAGAGTTGTGGTCTTTGAGGCTTGGTGTCTTCCAACGTTTGGACGTCCAGCACACCATAATCAAATGACTGAATGATCTGCTCATATACACAGGTTCTGTAGACTCCTGTTAATTACTCAATATGTAATTGATGCAGAGGTGTATTAAGGTCCTTGTGTGTTTTGCAGGGTGCTTAGGAAAAAGATCATTACTATCATTGTCATTATTAATGAAAACCAGGTATAATTTTTCTTCCACTTCCCAGCCTTTGAATTGTTTGCATCATGTTCAATCCCATTAACATACTTTGAGGTTGGAGGTAGAAACATGACAAAATGCTAAAAAAAAAAAAACTTCAAGACTTATGAATACTTTTGAAAACACAGCAAACCTGACTCACACGAGTGTACGGTGCATGTTTATCAGTTAAAGTCTGTGCTTTGGTTCTTCTTTTTTAAGAGGTGACCTCTGTGACCCGGGTCGCACAAAGACGTCACGTGACACTGAATGATCTTGAAACGTCCCTGGTGATATTCCTCTGGCCAGCTGATCAAAAATGCACCAAATAAGAGACACCTAGTCACGGGTTTCTGCTGCATCAGTGTGGCTGTCTTGACAATTCCTAGCGGCAGGTAGAGGGCTGCATCCTCTTGGACGCATAGAAACAGCGCAGCTGAAACTTTCTAGTAACTCGTGTTGCACGGAGCACTTGGGGACAAGCTGTACCCAATGAATGAGCCACTCCTCTGACGATGCTGCCGAGCGCTGCCCTGCCCGACACGCCCCCAGCATGGATACAGCGAGCTGGAGCTGGCGCTCGGGAGACGCGCTCACTGTGCCGGAGACAGTCTGAAGCCGCAATGGGAGTTAACGCATCCAAGTTTCAAGAGTTCCTGCTACCGGTGTCGCTGCACTAAACAAAGACTCTGGTTTCTGTTTTCTCCCTCCCTTTCTATCTCTCTCTCTCTCTCTCTCTCTTCTCTCTCCCTCCCTCTCTTTCTGTGCGAGGGAGAGGTCTTCTCTGCGTTTTTTTTTTTCTTTTTTTTTTGTTTGGTGCGAGGCGTTTCTCGCACAGGATGTTGATGATTTTGGAAAGCCGGGTAAGATCATAAAGTCAGTTCTCTCTGATGAGAACGACCTCCACCTCACCGCCACTACACAAAGGGAAGCACGGTACAAGTACTTTTTTTTAATTTTTTTTAACAACCTCCTACACGCGGATTTATTTCATTTCCCCCCCCCTCCGAATGTCATTAAGAAGCAGAGGAGGCTGTTTCAAAGACAGAATGGATCACTTTGCAGCAGAGTGCCTTGTTTCAATGTCCAGTCGTGCAGTTGTTCACCCTCCTAAGGGCAACAGGGAGATTAAACCGGAGATCCCAACCTCTTCCAGGACAGGGGAAGAAATAAAGGAGCCCCTGGTGAAGGAGAACTCCTCGATTTTCGTGGTGGCGAGGATCCTGGCGGATTTTAACCAGCAGACACCCAACGGCGTTGCCGAGCAGGCAAAGATAAAGGAGGAGAGCACGCCGAACCTGAGAGAGGATGGAAACTCTGCCACACCTACCGCCACCTCCGATCCTGCGCTCAGACAAAGAGGCAAGAGATCGAGAGGTCGGACAGAGCAGGAGCCACCTCAGAAAAAGCACAAATGCAACTATTCTGGCTGTGAAAAAGTTTATGGCAAATCCTCCCACCTCAAAGCTCATCTAAGGACACACACAGGTCAGTTCGATCGGATGCAGGTGCTGAATGCTGCTTTATTGTGTTCCCGTTTCACACGGGAGTAAAAGAAAACTGAAAATACTGTCTGATCTAAATAAGGTATACATTAAAACTGCTTTATTATTGGTGAAATTCGGGAATCAACCTGGAATAAATAAAACTAACGCGCTCGCGTTGCATAGCTTCATAATGATACATGCATTGCTCTGAGTTATATAAACTTTATAATGTCCTTTTAATTTCTGGGAAGGGAGGCTTGAAAACAGTGCCACTCCCACTCAAGTCTTTAAGCTTTGTCCTCCCCCCTCACCTCCACTCTTCCTCCTCCCCACTGAACACACGCACGCACATCCACCACCGCATTGGACAGTATGTTCAAACTGAAACTGCGGTGCACACGTAGAACTACATTAAGCTACGTTTCCTGAAGACGATTGCTCCTTTAGAAAAAAAGTAAAAAGAAATGGTTTGCTTCAAAGCAGCATGAGTTTCTGAGAAAAAAAAAAAAAAGCAAAACATGTAGCCATAGATGCGCAGAATCAGTCAAGTGTGCATGGGCATGCAGGAAGTTTGCAGAATCAGTCCAAAAAGTCCAATAAATGCGCTGCGAATCAACAGCGTGTGTCGCATGTGACCTTCCCTTACACACACACACACACACACACAGCCCAAAAAATGCCCATACCTCCAGTTTTTAGCGCTTTGCATTCCACAGGATAGGACACTGAAGAAGGGAGGGGAGATACAGATCGACTGAAATTGGGGGGTTGATAAGAGCTGTGCAGTCAGTCGCCTGTCTGCCCACAGCCCTTTGTTATGATGTGCCACACCCCCGCTAGACAGACTTGCCAGCTGATCTGGCCAGCAACAGACTCAGCTAGCTGAGCCTCGACTGAGGAGTCTCACTGCCGTTTCCTCTTGATGGGAGCGCTGCAGCTCACACCTCATCTTTTCGCTCCTCTTCTGCACACGCACGCACATGCATCATCTTGACAGGGCTGAGAAGAAAACTGAGCTCTATGGATCACAGGATGAAGCACCTTGCGTGAGCGTGACCCACATTTGAGTCACTTGCTGCAGAAACGTGCAAGCATGAAAAAGCAGCTCCAAGAGATCCAACATATGTAGGGCACCCTCATCTTCAAGGCATTTTGTTTTTATCCATAGTAACAAAACAACAGTTTTGTGTTTTGCTACAAACCTTAGTCTGAGTCCCAATTCTAGCCATTCCCCCCTTTCCCACAGCGTTTAGCACATGTAGTGCTTATGGGAAATGGGACACTCCTTCAAGGAGCTGATTCATCATCAGTGCCTACTGATTTCTGCCAGACTGAATAAAGCAAGCAGTCTAAATAGCCACTCGCATACCATACATTTTAAATATTTATTCAGGAAGAAGAAAAAGCAGGCTTTGAGTCAAATTGCCCCTTTGTCAAAACTTATTGTATTCTTCCTCATAGTTTAGTGTATTCATAAACGATGGAGATAAGTAATTATAAAAATGTGCAAATCTCACATATAATTTATTTCAGATGTTTGTTAGAAGACATTTGTATTACACTCCACTTTCATTGGATTGTGGTTCTGATCCTTGTTTAGACTATAAAATGAAACAGATTGTAACAGAAAACAAATTGGCTAACCTCCTGCTGGTATTATTTGTGTTTGTAAAACATATAATCACATTAGTGTAAAGGAGACTGATAGAAGAACATGGACAATGGTTTTAAATCGTTTCTAAAGTGGGCAGTAAATGTCCCAAGGTACATGGGCAAGACTTTGGACACAGGCACCTGCGAAAAATTATATAAAAAAAAATCAAGCCCTAATAAAAATCTGACTCTTGTTTTTTGCATAAGTGAGTGAGAAATATAAGTATTTACATATGCAAATATTTACAATTGTTAGACAAAACTGAATTCTTCTGTTCTTTTTGTGTCACAACGACTGAAATGTCAGTATTGCTGCTGCTAATAAATAATATGATTAATAAAAAAAAGAGAAACAAGCATTTTATTAAAAATATATACTTTATTCAATTAAATCTATAAAAATTCAGTAATCCAATGTACTAACCATTTTATATATAGTTGTTACAAAACAGCTGATTTTAGTACAATAGTCTCCAAAGTTGAAAGGTATGCTATGCTGACAAATTTATATCTATCTATCTATCTATCTATCTATCTATCTATCTATCTATCTATCTATCTATCTATCTATCTATCTATCTTTTGCCTTTAAAAAATGTAAAACCCTATGCAGATTAGCAATAATTATTAACAATGAAACCACATGTAATACAATGGTCATTGTGCCGTCAAAAATATGCTAACCGGAGTCCATTTTTAGAGGGTAGAAAGCCCTCCTCCTGCTCTACAGAAAGCTTTGGAACGCCACACCCCTAAAAAAAATCTGTATTGGGGAGAAATGGGATTCAGCCTTTGTCTTTCCTTCGTCTCAAACTCGTGTCACTTTATTGGTAGATTTATCAGCATTCGTAACAACTGCACGAAGATATACTATCCGGTGAAAAGAAAAAGAACAGACCAGCCTTAAACACACTGGGAGGCCAAATGCTTGAGGATTTTCTCTGTGGCTCGTACAGAGTCATTTACTATTGATTGGAGTCAACTTTTACTGTTGCTCCAGCAGAGCCGACTGCCGGCTGTTAAATCGCCATTTGTTAGGAAAACGCTAAAGGAGAGAAATGTGGCTTATAATTACAACAAAGAAGATTGTGTCTATTGTAATTACTGTTTTGTTTTCTTTTAGTGCAGCGTTACCACAGCTCATTATTCGTTTGGCCTTCCAAGCCTTTTCTTTTGTCTTATTGCTCGGCTTGTGTCCTATAATTTGTTTTAATAAGGATGGTTTGTTTTGATTTAATTGGTAAGTTCCAGAAACTCCTAATTTTGCTGCCTTGTCGCAGAGAAAGCTCCAGCCTTGCTTCGAGCAGTCAGTTCCCCCCTCCATCAGCCCAGATCATGTGAGTTTTGTGCGGTTTTTATTGCTCCGTGCTCGCCCTGCCCTCGTCTCCGTGCCTAATAAGCGTTTCCTTTCTCCTGCCTCTCTGTTTGGATATGCTCCGTCGTCTGGCTTGCGCCACTGGGCAGTGTCCTATAAATTCTGATAATAATGACCCTCTCTTCCCGTTTTACTGGGCAGGTCCAAAATGTGGGTCATCTGAGTTTAGCAGGGCTGCCTCAGCCAATCTTAGCATGTTTTCATGGAGTCAGACTCAGGCAGCCTGCTTCCTTTCAGCCCATACTAGCAGAATCACGAGAGAACGGATCCCAGCCTAGTCAGGTTCAGCCAAGTGCTGCTTTCTAATTGAAGGAGAAACACTGTAGACAACAAACAAAGAGCCAGGGACAAGATGTTCCCTCTGGCTTCTGACACTCAGGTTTGCCAGTTTTTTTTTTTTGTAGAGGCCTTTAAAAGGAGCAGTCTGTTTTTCTTTTTTGTTTTTGTTTGTGTGTTTTTTCCTCTCTTTTACAAAATGCTCATGACCAATAAAAACAAAAAGAAAACTGTGGCCTAGAACATTTAAATTTTATAATTTTATTTGAAAATTCCTGAATAAACATGTAATTATCACTTTTAGTTTGTTTAAGTATGTTGCAAGCTGTTAAGGGGTTTGTAAAGGGCCAGTTCCTCAAAACTGAAGCTTTTATTTTATGCTGCTAATTTGGTTTTGCACCTTACTTCCTTTGCATTAAATATTCTAATTCTTCCCTTTCTTAAGATGTAAGTACACATTTCTTCTCTGGTCTGTGATTTGAAATCTTGGAACTCCAAGTTTGAATGCATAAACAGTTACCGTTTGAGGGGACCCCCTCATTGGAGATAAATAGGTTTCATTTTACGTTTCCTTTTGTTCACGCTGGGTTCAACGGGGACATCCTGGGTGTAGCGCACACAGGAGTACACACTGAATTTAAATCACTCATTATACAACATTGAGTTTGATGCTTAGGAATCCAGAGCAGTTTAAGGGTCTAAGGTTACCAGACGGCTTTGTTTGGTATCCTTATGTTGGAGGTGGAGCCATTTCTTTTTTCACGGCAAGCGTCCAGTGAAACGTGAAAAAAGCAGAAAAAAATGTGGTGACTTCAGACTGATTTACAAATGGAATGAGTAGTGGTCTATATTTTTTTTTCCAAGATTAATTTAAATTTTCTCTTGTATTAGACCCACCCAGTGGTGTGCTATGATTTTAAGTGAAGTCTCCTTAACATCCTGTAATCATGTCATGCACACTGCCATCTCCAGAAAACTGATGGCCCCTCGCTCTTCTTCCAACCAGGCCCCCCCACAGCCAGATCTTACAAAAGCCTGTCTTTTCAGGGTACAATACACATGTGAAACCTGCTGGTCACACAGAAGGGCCTGGGCCCAATATTTCTTAACGACAAAGAGCCTAATGACATATTTTACAGTTGGGTTAATGCTTTTTTCTGAACCTCTTTTGTGTTTTGCTTTGGTACCACTAATTCTGCTAGATGGCTGTGAAATCCTTTACTGTCCTAAACAATAAGTGGTACCACCTGGCAGCACAGCTACAGCCTGGTTCTTCAAATGTGCTACCTATTTTTAGTCAAATAACTCTGGTTAATGACATTTTTACATGGGAAATTATCCCAAATTCCACATGGAAAGAGCAGCAGGAGTCCCTCATTATATATGCTTCATCTCTGCCAGTGGTTTTATATTTGGCTGAACTGTAACACAGAGTGCTCAGTGTTCCTGTGTGGTTGGTGGCAGTGATGAGGTATCAGGGTGGGGATTGGGTTTTCCTGAATCCATTCCTGGCACGCTAATGGTTAAAAAAATAAAATAAAATACTGAGGGGCTGAAGAGTTCAGTCTGCCTAACTGACCAGCAGCAGGACTTCCACCAAATAATGCTGTCGTACAACATATTATGAAACCTCAGAATCACATTCAGATATTTAGATAATGATGTCAGATTTTGCTGCTGCTACATTAATGACATAGCTAGCATTTTTACATAGGGCCTATTCAAGTAGAAAATGGCTTGCTCTGGACAAGAAGCATAACCTATAAAAGCCAAGATATGTTGCATAATTTCAAATGTTTTTTTTGTTTTTTTTTAATTATTCAATATTTTGCGGCAGCCAAAAGAATATTTCAGCCAAATTTAAATCTGGGGTTCCAGTATGTGGAAAATTGGCCAAAGAATATCCCAAATGCTTTTGTTTGTGGGTTATGTATTTTAATTACCTTTAGGTCTGATGCAAGAAAACTGTGGAGAAAAGTTTGGGCTTGTATTTGGCAAAGGCATATTTTGCAATTTGAACTGCCTTTCCTAGATATCTATTTGAAAACCGGCTAAGACCTATTTAGGGTGCCATAATGGTTTTTGACAATGCAGATTGTATTTTGTAAATTGAAGTGGGTCTCATGCAAGAAACCCTTGGTGAGTTCAGGTCTACTTTGTACCCAATCAGCATGAGCAAAATCCATTTTAAGGCCACATATGGAGCTGTATCCAATACTCTTTCCAACTCCTTTTGGAGGGTTTTGAGAGTAGGTTAGTATTTATGTCATATTTTGTAGTCATGACTATGAGTCTGTAGACATTTATGTATGAGACTCACATGAGTAGAGAACGGGCTGATAATGACCCCCAGATGGTATTTTCCATAGGTTAGTTATTGGCCCTATTTTAACCACCAGTTAAATGTTAATACAGTGCAGGACTGGATAATAAATGGGGCAGAGTTGTGTCAGGTGACTGAATTTCTTGATACACATTTGAGACCCGGCAACAACCTCAGACCCATACAAGAAACCTGTCATTTCCTATTTTCACCCTTTAAGAAAAGAAGAATCCATATGGGAGTCATGTACATTTCTGGTCTAGCCCTTCTTCTATTTGGTTACTTGGCCCTGTTAACATTTTTAAAATATTCCATATATAGTCTTTTTCAGTATTTTCTAACATGATCATGAGCAAACATCCTAAGCTTTTTGTACTTGAAGTCAAATTTTATTGAGTTATAGAAAAGTCAATATTGCAAATAGGAAAGATGGAGACCCCTGAGCCAGCCTGATCTCACTGTCCAGTACATGTATCATACATTAAAAAGACATGTTCAAAGAGGAACAAGCTTTAATTTCACATCTGACTTTGTATAATATTGAATCAGAAACACATGTTTCAGTAAAATCTGTTTTTGTAAAAATGTGCTTAAATGTATTGATTTAAGAAAAATGTTATTGGCCGGCATTGCTGAGAGAAGTTTGCGCCACAACAATTATCATGCCTTGTCTGCATGTTAGCTTTCATTACTTTAGTCTAAATTACAATTTCACATTGGAAAATTTTTGCTATACAAGTACAAATGTTCCTTTGTTGCAGTGTATATCTTTGCTGTTCTGCTGTGAAGCAACAGCGTGTGACATTATAACTGGTTGGCCCAAGTGGAGCAGTACTTTATGTGTCCACAGAAACAAGGTATTAGTTCAATCTACTTGATCCTCATGATGATAATAAAGCCAGAGTGGAGCCACCATCTTGCCTGGTAATCCTCTGGTGCAGGGTTACTGTCCCACTGAATATATCTCGAAGGCGTTTCTTGGTGCATATGCTAACCATATGTTATCCTACATGTGCCGGCAGCAGATCAGATTCTTGATAAAGAAGCAATACATTCTCAATTTGACTGTGAACGGGCATGCGGCGCTGACAATCATAGTGCTGAATGGCCTCTGTCAGCCCCTGCCCTGGCTGTGGTGTTTTCAGTGGCCCCCAGGGTTCATGTATTCTTTAGTTAGCTGTGGAGTAACTCTATAAAAGCTGCTCTGTCCTCCACCCGCCTCTCCCATTGCTTTCCTGGTGCTGAAGCGGTTTGTGTTGAGAGATCAAGATCTGGCCACGTCTTGTGGTGTGGGGTTGATTGGAAATAGAGGGATACAGACCTGTGGAAGACTGTGAGTTTTTCTCTCCACAACCACAGTATGAAAACTGCTACATGTCGCATGCGATGAAGGGATCTGCAGCACAAAGACAGAATGTACAGTAGAGTGCGGCGGGATGGGGGTGGGGTTATATACTAGGGTATTCACTGTCAGTGCCATCTATTAATGTAGGTCATTTATTCAGCTGCATCTACAGTCAATTTGATTAAGGTTTGTGGGTGCACAACCTTAGGAGCAGAACCCCCTTCGGTCAGAAAATTACACTAACTGTGTTCACTATGTGTTATTAATAGCAGGTTAAATAAGTGATCAACTTCAGGCACTTTCAGTGGGAGTAGTTTAACTCAAGTCTTTGCATCTGAGTTCGCTCCTCTACAGTATCTTGTGAAACCATTAGCACCTCTGGATCTTTTCAATTTTGGCACATTACAACTGCAAACACAAACCATAATATTTCCATTCTTGGATGATGGGACAAAAAGTCCTCTAGAAAAGCTGAAAGCTTAGGATATTGTTTTATAACCTAACCGCTATAAAGTTCTCTTCAACTTTGTCTCTGTCCTGTTTGTTGTGTTCCTTGGTCTTTGTGGTGTGATTTGTTTTCTAATGTTCCCCAACAAACTGAGAGTTTAAATTACACAGAGGTGGACTCTGTTTTTCTAATTAAGTGGCTTCTAAAGTCTGTTGATGAGACACAAAAATCAAACCGGTTTGAAATTCTGTTGACCCCTCGTGAAAATATGGCACAATTAAAGCAGTGCCTCAAGTCAAATTCATATTAACCTCTCATGTTGCGCATGAGTCGACACAGAAGGAGTGAAAAAGGAGCAGTTTTTAAACACTTGTTACACTTTTTTTCCACACGGAACGGCAAGCATTGTGCCAACGATGATTGTTTTTGTTGGACATTATCTCATTCTCGGGTGTGTTTTCCTTTACTTCTGGGATTCTTCCACCTCCTTCTTTATTGCAGTTCTGAATTCAAGAGACTGACTTGTTGCACACACACGTACAGCGTGAGCAGTCAGGTCGTACAATGTGAGAACAATTTGTGAGCTATGAATTATTGAACCCTATAATGTAGTCATACAGTTTGAGTGGGAGCTGAATGCAATTACTCAAAATGTAGTTTAGTATATGCCCTGCTTTAGGAGATATACCGCTTATATCACAAGTACAAGCAGTTGTACACAATGTATGGACTGAAAAACAACATTTTAATCATGTGTCTCTCTTCTTCTACATCACAATTATGCAGTACTTTGTGCCTCTCCATCTCAGCATATCCTAATGACATGTATTTAAATTTCTGGTAATTAAAAACTGAATTTGAAGTAGCGTCTTCACTGTATGTGCAATGTGTGGACAGTGTGAACAATAGTGTATGATTAAATGAGCAGTTATTTGTTCCGAGTTAAGGAAGAGAGTGGCTCATTGTTTTTATCAGAAAAACTTCAAAACTTTTCTCTCTCGTCCGCCATTAGCCTTTATTAAGGCAACTGGCAATTTCTCCAGCCTGTATCTCCTCCAATCACAGCATAACAGGATCTGGCCTTTTTTCAGTGCCCATGGAGAATGTTGATATTATGGGAGCGACGGTGTCAAAAATGTCATGTGAACTGGCATCATCCTGCTTGACAATTGTAGATAATGATTGGACATCACTGTGGAGTCACTGTAAACACCCTTTAATGACAACGGCTATTTGTCTGCTGTCGGTTAGCTGGGCTTTGTAGCATAACGCTGCCTGCAGCACATCTAACACCGTGTCCTCAGGTCTGACACAGTGATTGAGTGTTGGAAAATGTAAAGAGATGGTCAATGCAGACTGCCCTTTCCCTAAATAGTTGGATGGATGAAGTAATGTGTGCCAAAGTGTGAGCAGGAATCAGAGAGTCCCACTTAACTCACCTCCATGGCTGTATGTGAATGTCAATAGGCCTGCAAGCTGGCCGGTGGGAGAGAGTTACGGTTAGTGCGAGAGGCCCGTCCGACTGAAATGCATTATAAGAGAGCCACTCCTGCTGGGAGAAAGGCTGCTGCTATTGTTCTCAATGTGACAGCTACCGGCTAACGAACAGAAGCAAGCTAGCTGGGTCCCTATCAATAAAGGCAAAAGATGATAATACAGGGAACATAAATGTTTCTGAAACACCTGACGTCACCGTAGGTGTTCCAGCAGAGCTTGTTTGCAATTTACTCTTAATTAAGGTGCCAAAAAAAACATGTTACTACTTAGTGATTTTTTTCCCCCTGCTAATTTGTCTTCTCTCCCACCAAGTTATTCTCTCATAGCTGAGCAGACGGATAAACAGTCGCTCTGATCACAGATGTGTTTCGACTCAAACTGTGTCTTTCTGCAAACCGCAAAACTTTTGCATGCCTGTGTTGTTATTTTTGCACATCCAGAGCCTGTGTATGCTGCTTTGTGAACAATGAAAGGAGGAGTTGCAGAAGCCTTAATGTATATATTTTTTTTGTCTTGCCCACACATGTTAGTGTTTATATCGTCTTGGCACGTGACGGTGCGTGTAAAGAGAAAGAGGGCGGGTGCGGTGGGTTAACCCCGTCTGCTCCAGCAGTTTGTGGCAATGAGGGACTCGGTGATCATTTTGGTGTTCTTCAAAGCCAAGCGACTGGTCTGTCTGCTGGCTCCGAGCTGGTTGCAGGTTATAGAGTTGTAAACATGAGACGAAATTATTGGGTTGTGCTCAGCTCTACCACTGGAGTAAGTGTCCCTCTCATTTCATGTTGCCAAGCTGGCTGTTCCACTAAACTGACACAAATGTGGAGTAAATCCAACTCCTGTAAGGTTCGGGCTGCATTCTGGCTAGAATAATTTGTTCCCTTCTTGAGACGTTTGCTTCTAAAATTCTTTGCATTTTTAAAGAAATGCTTCAGGGTTTTTCACCTGAGCTTGGTCAAAAAGGTTAGAAGCAGTGAATATGCTGCCTAAAGTAGATTACTGTCATGGCGTCCTTCAAGTTATTTTTGTTCAAACTCAAGTTAAATCCTTAATGACTGAAATTTCCATTTTCACATTGCAGATGTGTCATTTCGTCTACTTACAGCACAGAAGGTGTTAATTCAAGTCATTAACCTTAAGCCAAACTTAGCACATAAAAACTACACATATGAAATATTTTCTCAATATTGTACATGCAAAAAGTTTTAAAATTTAAGCATTTATTTTAGAAGCCTAGAAGGTTACAATATTTATCTTACTAAAAATCTAATACTAGTTAATATTGAATATCTGAATTAACAGGATGTACTTTTATTATAAAGAATCAGAGATGTCTTTGGACTGCTGCCCTAATTAAACTGTATTAGAATAAAATGTCAGATTTAAGCTGTGCTTATTTTGCAATAACCTGGCCTGAAGTTATTTGATGCACATTTCAGTTTTTGAGGCATTCTTGTGGTCCTTAAAATGAGGCTAATAATTACAATTAGAACCAGTCATTGTCTTTTCCGAAAGGGACAATATTAGTCATTACCTCAAATTGTTAACAACTACTGGCTTACTTTGATTCCTGATAACTTGAGAGAATGATTGTTCATGGGACTTAAATCCCAGACCTACGGATTTAAGGTCAAGCATAAGCCTTTTTTTTTTTTTTTTTTTTGCAACTTAAGTGTGACTCATGAAGACCCACCTCTGGCATTAGTTAGTAGGAATCCAGGTTTATGTGCAGTTCATACTGAGAGGCCATTAAAGAGAAGACAATGACTATTTCCATAAAAATAATAATAATAAAAAAAACACCTGTTCAATTTTCACAATAACTTACTTTGTTAAAAAGCTTGAAGCAAACACAATAACAGTTTAAAGTGCCAATCACGTTAACTGTTCTGGCATCTTTGGTCTTGCTCAGAGTAGTTGTTTGTGTCAGGGACCAACTAATCCGGGTTTATGCTAAATAAAGATCTCAGGAGCGTTTTCAGCTGCGGGGAAGATATTAGCTGCTCAAAAGCTTTTACCAAAACTCCACTATGTCAAAGTATCGAAAAAGAGCACATTTTATGTGTTAAGTTCTGTAAAATATGTATCCAGGTTGTAACTGAGCAGGAAACAGAAAGTTAACTTTAAGGGGATCTTTGAATTATGTTCAGAAACTGTAATTTTCCCAATCACCCCAACCAAGGAATTTACTCTTGCTCACTTCAGGCAGGGAGTCACATGGAGTTTTTCAGGTGCACACTGTGTGCCTATGCCTGAGGATGCAACAGGAATTTTATCTACATTTAGCTGAAATGCTGGTAGCCCTTGTTGGAGCAGGTGATCGAGTTCCTGCACCGGTGCCTGCGTCTGCCTGCGTCAAAAGAGAGATTTGATCTCGCCTTTGTAGATAGAGTCCTTTACACCTCAGGGATAGATTCCATTTCTCTTGAGCGTTTTCTGCAGAAACCACTGAGATATGAATGAGTTGAGGACGGAGGGATGAGCTGCTTATTTACTGACCCACTGGACTCAGTGAGAACAGTTATATAACTGCAGCACCTGTGACATAATCGCACCACCTTTGAGTGGGGGGGTTAGTGGGGGACACTGGTGCTTAGCAGAGGTGGTTTTTTTGCGTGCATGATGTAACTCACTTTATGGGTAACTGGGTCACTGTGTTCGTTTGAGAGAAGCTTCCCTCCTGTCTCCCTCCACCAGCCCCGCCTTTTGCCCTCGCCCTCTGCAACTGACAGGTTCTGCGAAAGGCAAACCATGCATGTGGCAAACTGCCAGGGACAGGATAACCAATCGGTGGGGCCTGACATCACAGTCGCCACGCTGCCCCGCTGTGGGAGGACTCTAACTGGATGGGAAGAAAGGCAAGCTCTGGTCACATTCTTTTTTCAGCAGAGATGCTGAGTAATCGCTGCAGTCTACAAAAATAGCCTGGACAGTGACATCCCAACGGCGCACACAGTGTTATCATTTTCATTCAAAGCATCTAAACATGCACGAGTAGGGTTTTTTTTTTTTTGTAATGTAACAAGTGAGTCCATGATAAATCTTTTCGAAATTAATTATTTTTTTAAATGTAAAATTTAAGTTAAAAACACCCCCAAAAAACCGGTTGCAAAAAAAATAAAAAAGGTCACTCTCAGAATACTTTTTAGGTGGAACATCTTTTCATTAAATTTTAACAGTCTTTTATGCTGGGAGTCGATTAGCATCCCACTGATTTATCAATATTTGCCCTGTAGTAACTCTCCAAAACTATGAGATTGTTAAAACAGCTCTAATCCACAGCTGAGTTGAATTCAGATCTGGACTTTGCCTCAGCAAATCCAAAACTCAAATCTTCATTTTATTAATTTGGTCTGATGTGATGGTATCCGTGGACCCACAGTGATGCAGAAAGATAAAATTCCTCTTCATCGATGCCTTTAGGTATCTGTGTGATCAAGTATGCACCCAGGTTTTGGCACTTTTTTAAAATTTTTTCAACACTTGTCCTCTCACCAGATTTTTTTTTTATAATGAATTTATGTGGCCCCATTTGGAGGCCACGTAAAACCTTGAAGTCTGCAGTATTTTAGTATATAAGACCCACCACATAGCAAAGAGTTGTTTGGGACTATGCCTGTTTTTCTTGTTTAAAAACTATAGTCTTTAAAGCCAAAAGCTTTTTAAAGTTTATTCAGGATGCTTTAGGGTTTCTTCTCATTTACTGAAGTTAGATATCTGATGCTTCCACGATACGTTACTGTATCAGGGCAACCAGACGGGGTAGCTCAGCTTTTCATCTGTTCAAATATTAATGTTGGTTGGATCTGTTACTCTGGTTATTGACCCTTAAGCAGCCTGCAAAACTTGGCTCTACTTTTAGGGCAGTAACTCATTTTGCAGTGGCAAGACGGTTAGCCCAAGCTCCCTTCTGCTGATGATATGATATTAAATCAGTCCAACATGACACACCTCAGTCAGATGAGTGTCTAGTAATTTAAACTCCTTTTTAACCAGTAGGAATACTATATGTATTCCTACTGTAGTTTCAAGTTGGAAAATCAATGTGTTTTTACTAGTTCTCATAAAAAAGAAAAGAAAAAAAAAAAAACACACACATTATGTCCATATGCAAATTTATATTCATCGGTTAGTGAGTTTAAATACATGAGGTGATGCGTGAACCTGCAGGAACTGCAGTAGGCAGGGCCGGCTGTGTTTGTCTGCAGCTGAGGTAAGGCGTCAGAGGCAGGAACACAAGCCATACTGTCTAGACTTGCTCTGTCTGTCTGCATGTTTTGTAAGCATGCAAAAAACGGGGGCGGGGGGCGAGGAGGCTCATAGTGAACCGAGTTCATGTTTTTGAGACTCTCTGGCATATGATAGCGTATGAATGTTTGACAGTGAACAGTGCTTGTTTCCATTGTGGCCCACATGGGGATTGAAGAACAAAGAAAGCCTTTGGCGGCCATTTTTTTTTTTTTTCTTTTTGTGCCATCTATAAACATTTATGCATCCCATTATATTTTCTCATTCATGCCTCAAACCACTGGCATAGGTTTGTATAATGATTGATAATTCTTATTCACAGGCGAAACCCTAAATGTTTAAAGATTAAGTCCTGTGCTCGCTGGACGTGTTATTTTATTATTCAGAAACTCAATGAATATGTTCTCAACAGCATGATCTATCAGGCAAACTTTGTGGGTTGTTTTCATGCGCACCGTTTACAGAGTAGAATGACATTAAAACATAATGCATGAGGTAGCATTCAGCGGTTTTTAGTAGATTTGCTTAAATCCCCACTTTAATTGCATGATATAAGGGAGAATGTGTGAATTTCCATGTTCCAAGAGCACAAATCGCTGCATGTTTGAAAATGGGTTGGGTAGTCATTGTGAGTGTGATTAGCATCTGGAGCTGTATAATTAAACTGTGTCTGCTAGTTCAGTGTCACGCCAGTTTGTTGGTAATTTATCACTACTAAAGCAGTTACAGCTTATTAGTTTCATCATGTTTTCAGATAACTCTTATGATTTTTAATATCCTTCTTACAGAGTTATTAGACTGTTGGAATAACGTTGTTTGTTTATTCACAGTGAATGAGTCATCACTCCTGGTGATGAGGTGTTTGTCAGATTAAGATAACCAGTGTTATTATCAGGTTCCATATGGCTCCCTCACATACACTCAAACTATTAGTGCTGCCAAGCAAGCCTGGTATAGCAATGTAATCAAACATCAAATGAAAGCAGAGGCCTGTTGTGGCCCATTTACCGCTAATCACATGCAGTTTACATTCCTGCACGCCATTCTCCAAAAAAATATTTTACCTTTTCAGACGTCAAATCATGTTTTGACTGTGTTCTTTAAACCTCCAGACCAGTCATTCGTATCTCACCACAGTATTAAAAACACTCACTTCTAGTTTTATAATAGGGAGCATACACAAATAACATAACTACAGTTAATACTTTATGTTAAATACTAAAGGGGTTTAATTTCATTTTCACACTGAAAACAACATGGACAGAATAACCCACAAGTTGTATTACAAATGAAGTGATGTTTGGGTTAATTTAACTGATTTTTAGGTTTACATTAGTTCCACGGTAAAACATATGACTTTTTAAAAAGCAAACAATCTGTTACTGGCTACGCAGAATTAATCAGTTACCAGCATTAATGTATACCAACGTTTTTGAAAGGTTATATTTTAAGCCGACCAAATATTTCCACGATTTTACCATTTCTTGTTTCCTCCTGTGAAAGAGATCAGGAAGTCTGAATGAGTCGCTGAATAGTTCAAAATGGAAGTCTCTAAAGAATCACAAGAATCCTACTGCTTTCTCCTGTAATCGAACAAAATGGATCACAATTTTTTATTCAGCGATTGATTGACACCACCAAACGTATGTTGCAACAGCACCAAACCAATATTTCGGCAAAAGAAATGACCCAGACGTGGCTCTGTGCATGTGTCTGTACGTGTATGTGTGTACTTAGCATGGGAACTTGAAATTTCTCAGTTTGGAAGCAAAAGCCACAGAGGACGTTTCTATTGTACTTTAATGTTATTAGAAGTTACACAGGCGTTTTGAGTTTAAAAACAGTGTGGCCTCACACAAACCTTACATAATGTACTTAATCTTCTTGTAACATTGCAATCAATGGAACCCATCCCACTTTGGAGGTAATCACCCCATTAAATGGACATTATCATGTCTTATCTCTCCTCTGTGGCCATGAGGGGTCAACCTCTGTCTCTAAGGACCCTATATCAGACATGTTCACTAATCCTGATAGAATACATAAAAACCTGCAGAGATTACTGATGAACAACTTGTTCATCAGACTCATCTCATTCGTCATGCAGCATTCTTCTGCTGCCTTCTTCTCCTCGTCTCTCTTGACAAAAGAAATTTCAGTCATGATGAGACAACTAGAAGGATCTAACTGTTCCTCCATATTTCTCCTGTCTGTGTTCTGCAGGTGAACGGCCCTTCCCATGCACCTGGCCCGACTGCAGTAAGAAGTTTGCCCGTTCTGATGAGCTGGCCCGCCACTACCGCACCCACACGGGAGAGAAGAAGTTTGGCTGTCCACTTTGCGACAAGCGCTTCATGCGCAGCGACCACCTGATGAAGCACGCCAGGCGCCACTCAGATTTCCAGCCCGGCATGTTGAAGAAGCCCCACAGTGGCAGCGCCACGCGCCCCAGCTCTCTCAGCGACTACAGCCGCTCGGATGCATCCAGTCCCACCATCAGCCCCACCCTCAGTCCAGCCAGCTCGCCTTAAACTGAAACCTGGTCGCACTTTTCAAGCCCACCGACGTGAGGCCTGCAATTTCATCATAACACTTCTGTTGCACAGTTGTCAGCAACCCGCCACCCCCTCCTTTGCTATTCCTGCGCTAGCTGTGGTGTACCATACTGTACATAAGTGCTTATTGTAGTACAATTACTTGTGTGATCCTAAAAGAAGATAATGCCTTTCCCAGATGGCGATATCTCCATTCTGTACCACATGTCTGTATTTTTTAAGCTTCTGACTATGGCTAGTTGTTTATTGTATATTCACAGTTTAGAAGAAGGAAAACAAAACAGACACCGTCATATGTCTTCTCAAAATGTTTTGATTTTAACAGATTTTTTTTTTTTTATTGAATGGGTTAGGAGAAGGGGTTCACACACACACCTCAGGATCGAAGACAGTTGCTCTTTCTGTAATACCACAGTACTCAAGAGTACTCACATTGACTGCACAATATACTCATCACTTTATTCGAAAATTCAACGGGGAGTTGAATTTTGCGCCCTGCTCAGGGATGGCCTTGTTAGCTTGAAAGAATGAACATGGTGAAAAGAAACATACAGTACATACTATACTTCAGCCTTACACTCAACACAATTTGCACTCTATGCTTTGTTTGTTGGCTTTCACATTTGAAGAAACCAGACATAAAGTCATGCGGTCATTTTTTTTGCGAAGCTTCAGTTCGTGTTCTGTCCTACGTCTAAGGTGAAGGTCAAATGTAACTCTTAATTTCCGAGAAAACAATCATTGAGCCTGCCGTGGAAAACAAATACGTCAGTGCTAATACCTTTTGACGTTACACTGGGTATAAGATGTGCACTGCATTAAAAAGTTTTAGCAGTGCAAAGTGTGTGAATCTACATGTTCAGGCGGATTGGGATTATATTGGGTTAATATTTTTTTATAAATGTACATAGGTTTAAAATAAATAAATAAAAGAAACCCTACTGAACCTTTACACACTGAGAACGAAGTTTAAAAGCAGCTGTTGATGCCTAAAAGTAACAGAGTTCAATGAAATGCTTTTGAAGACTATTTTGATTTACATTAAAGACCTGCATGATTTATGGGGAATAACTTAAAAACACATTTACTTAAAAGCTTGTAATTAGCTTAATTATTAGCTTAAGAAACGTAAACACAGCATTGCCAACTTTAATTGGTGTTTTCCAGCTCTTGGATGTGTGTTGACTTCCTTTACATTAAGGCTACTCAACCCTTCAAGGCATTTTTGGAGTTAATGAGGTACATCAAACTCTTTTAAAGTCAACAAATAACTCAGTCTCATGATCTACAGTGTAATCTGTCAAAACTTCTTAAGGGAGATTTTTTTCAAATCTCTTAATTAAATAAAAAGTTGAATCTAAAAGACTTCTGTGCAAAATATCAACATAATTAATACTCTACTTAACAGATAGGGGGCAAAAGTCAAAGAGAGAAAGAGGGGCTAAACTAGAGATTAATGTTGACAAAACCATAAAATCTAGACACATGAGCTCAAATGGGCAGGAGAACGAATAGTCACTGGAGATGAAAGGTCAAATTTAGGAGGTCTGTGGACTTTCCTGTAGCATATTGTAAGCTTCAGAACAATTACTGATGACGGGTTTTAACCAAACTAAAATCCTTGTTTTCACACCAAACCTCTTTGGGTAAATACTTTCCTATGACGAAGGAGCTAGTTGTGGATAGCAACAAGAATTCTTAGATTTTGATTATCTAAACATTCGATTTTAAGGCCAAATGGTGCTTTATGGCGTTTGTAGTTTTATCACAGCATGAAAACCACAACATTCCTTAGCCAGAGCTACAAATCACCAACTTAACGCACACAGGTTAATCTAAGAAGCAATGAATGAATGAGGTAAGCCATAGCTAAATGTACTTTAGGATTGAATCTGAAAAAAATAATAATAATCAGGAAAGATTTAAGACATATAAACTCGAGATAGCTCAAAGTAGGACTTTTGAAAACTTTGCAAAAACCCTGATTACTATCTGATCAGCACATATTTCACTTAAAATGGAGACCAAACAGCTTCAGTAGTAGCAAGATATTTCCATCTCATCAAGCACATGGGAGAATGTACCAAAGAAGTGCTTTTTATTCAGTGCTGTAGGGAATATTGCAGGTAATCACACACTCAGTCACTTCCTCCTGGCTCAAGTTCCCAGGAGGAAACAGCTGCACCCAAAAGAAGACTTTCCCACCCCGCTGGAGGTAGTGCTAGCATGCCGTTCGCCCTGCGAGGCCTTTCTCATCTGGCTCTACCTGTTCTTTCAGCGAGACAGCTGAATTACATTAGTATTGCCTAATTAGGAGGTCAGACGTTGGCTAGCGCAATTGGCTGATCTGAGCTGAGGGAACAAAGCAGATATCAGCAACAAACAGGCAAGAGAGGGCAGGTCCTGATAAAAGAGGAGAGGTTTTATCACAAGCCGAACAGCACAAAGGAGGAGACACACAGAAGCAGACACCCCCCATTTCCTCCTCCCTCCAACTGTAGAAACAGGCAGCAGAAAAATAGCTGTAATTGGTAGCTTGATCTGAACTGCAGGATAAGAGGAAATGTGTAAGAACAAGAGCTGTTTGTAGACAGCACTAGCAGCGTGGGTGGGAAGTGCCTGACTCCATCCAAAGCACAAACAGAATTCCTTCTCATACGAGCCGGAGAATCAGATTTCACAATGCAGAGGAAACCGTCGCTCTGGGCTTGCGTTGATAAACCTGAGCTTCCAAACAGCTGCTTTCAAACTTCCTGTCTCTTTTGCAAGTTGGGGGGATTTGGGGGACTTTCGAAGAGTTGCAAAAACATCGGAACCAAAATCAACATATCAGCAAATTGCAGTGCTCACCAGACTGATGTCAACCCAGCATTTGAAGCTCAAATGTCCCTGTGAGAAAGCCGACAGACATGCCTCAGTAAGTCAGGCGAAAGTGGAAACAAGCACCACTATCAAAACTGCTGGACCCCTGCCGGTCTATGTGTTATGCCCGCACTTTTTAAGTGCTTCACTGCTGCAGTTGGATCCGCATCCATGCAGTTCAGACTCCTTCAGACTTACTGCCATCAGAGCTAACTCAAGCGGTATCTTGCGTTCGACGCTACATGCATGTTAACTTTGCTCTGAAAGCGAGGAGTATTTTCTTTTTTTTCCCCTTTGAGTCGGTCTGGCAGGTGTAAGTTCATGAATGTCAGGCCTTGTCCTTTTTCCTCAACTGCAGCCATCTTCTCTTTAAAGTCAAAATGAATCCCCCTCTCATTCTCCCTTATTTAGCTTGGAAAGCAATGGATTTATCTCAAAACACAATCCTTTGTGTGATGTTATAATAGTTTGCGGGCTGCAAGATGACACTTTGAATGCCACTGATCTGCAGCTCTCAAAGACAGAGGTGTGAGAGTTCACCATTTTTTTTTTCTTGAAGCAACAACTGCTGTTGATCAGCTTACCTTTTGTATATTCCTGTCTTGGTTCTAATCTTTCCAACCTGGTTTAAAGCGCTCACGTGCAAAAGAAAAAGACAAGAAAACGGAGAAAAAAAATGACGCATTAATCAGTTTTTAATCTGTAATCTGCACATTTTCCTCAGGGTCAACATCTGCCAAGCAGATATGGGACAGTTTGTGGATTTTGTCGTAAAACCAGTCGCCGCACGCATACGTCAGGCTGCCTGTGGCTGCCCCATCGGTGGTCCTCGGTGCCCAGTGTTCACTGCTGGTCAGTGTGTGACCATGCTGGTAACACAGGACCACCTCAGTGCAGCCCTTTTCGCCTATTGCATGTCTTGATAACATCGCACAGTCCTGCTATCGATCCACTCTGAAGCTGTTTTAACTTATACAACCATTTGAACAGAAAAGCCTGTACCTTCAGCCAGACTGCAAAAGTGACAAGTAGGCATCCACAGACAGAGCGTCTCAAAAAAACCTTTACTCTCACTGTAACTAATGTACTTGAATAATTCCAACACGCAAGGCCATTGAACACAATTTTGTACATGTCCGATTTTACTGTTCTTTGCTTTTTGCTGTCCGAGCCTTTGAGAGAAAAAGGCATATAATCGCCCGAATTGTTTTTTTTTTTTCTTATTAATTTCAGATTTTTTTGTCAGTTCATTTCAGTAACTGTTTTCGAGTTCATCGCAGCTCGAGGTTTGAGCTTGTTTATGTGTAAATTTAAATTTTGTGCGCTATTAACAGGGTTTTTTTCCCCCTGAGTACTCTGTTGATGTCAGGGATGCGGGTAAATCCTGTTATCTGCAATTCCAAAAAGTTCCTTTAATTCATGAAATGAAAAAAAAAAAAAAAAAAAAAAAAAAAAAAAATTTGGGGGGGGGGGGTTTTTTTTTTTTTACCTCTGTCTATGTCAGTTTCAGATTCAGTGATTGATTTCTTTTTATTGCTCTAGATTATTTGAAATGTTTTCCATATTATTAGAGACCACAGAATTGTGAGTTAGCAATGTAGTCATTATTTGTATTATTATTATTATTATTGTTATTATTATTATTATTATTGTTGTTGTTGTTGTTGTGTGAGGTTATGTTTTTTTTTTGTTTTTTTTTGCAGAATTATACCTCTTGAGATATTTGAATTTTCATTTACCTTCATATCTTTTCAGAACATCCATCATGTAGCTTATGTTTGCTTAACGAGTAGCAAAAAAAAAAAAAAAAAATGTTGGTTTCATTTATTCCTACTTGAATGAAGAAGTAGACAAAGAGAGTTTTTTTTTTCTGTAGAAAACAAACAGAAACACTGGGCTGCATTTTACATAACCGTTCCATATTGCCAGGTCCTGCATGTAACTCAAAGTACAAGGGAAAACAAAAACATCTTTCCCAGACAATATTTGTATATTTTTATTGCTTCATGCTAAGAAGCTCTGAGTATCAGCAGATCCATATGTCTGCTGAAGATCACATAATTCTACATGCAAGGGTTCTAAAATACTGACAATACATGTACAAATTCAAGCAGCAAGCTAACAATTTAAAGTTCACAATATATATTTAATTAAAGACATCAGTGTGTTACTGATCAAACATCGTCAGCAGAAGTACAAGCATGATCCGCGCAATCGTGTGCCAAAACTATAGCTGTATCTTCTTAAAGAGGATACAAATGTTGAGCGTAAATAATCTAGCTTCTATCAGACGTTATAAAAAAATAATAATAATAATAATCTTGTATAGTTTTATATAGAGTTTGACCTGTCAAATGTTATGTACAGGATTTGATCAAGCAGTTCTGCTCTAAGTTAAATGTTTCTGGTCTTTATGCTTTATGTGAGCATTTTGCTTTGTGTAACTGTCTTGTTATTTTCATTCATTTTGCTCCTTTTTGTTGTTGTTGTTTCTGTTCGATGCTGAAGCAGTGTATATTGCTTACCGCAGCTGTTTTTAACATCTTAACAACTTTGATGATAGTCGCTTGTCCATTCCAAAGGATTTAAGATTACATTTGCTCTGAAAGTGCTGCTTCCCTTGACCTGATATATTATTATTATTATTATTATTTTTGTGGGTTTCTGAATAGAAGTGTGTCCTGACAGTATACAAGGTACGTTTTCTAATGCCACACATGCATTAGACTATGTTTGTACTAAGCCAATTTGAACGAATCACCTACAAAATTACCTACAAAACATAAAAGTTACAGAGCATGTCTTCCCACGCGACAAAGACCTAAAGTTTTTGCCTTTCACAGTCGGGGTTTTTCTTTTATTTGTATTTTTTAAGAGGCAGCCATATGGAGTTATAGAAGGGTTGTTGATCTTTGTTACCAAAGGCTCTGAAGGGAAAAGAATGAATGTTGGAGTAGTTTTGAATCCAGCTCTGTTTGTACCGATGGAGTTCAAATTCAATGTGTTGTACTAGTTGATAGATGGATGTCATGCTTGACACGGACCTTTTACTACATCTCAAGTAGGCAACTTTTCTTCTTTTTTTTTCTCTACAAAGTAATTTGAATGAGCTAAAGTCATTCAGCCACCCAAGCCAACGTACTCAGATTGAGTCTAAAATGAACAAGGCAAAAAAGGCAAAACAAAAAAAAAAAAAAATAAACAAACAGATCCAAACTGTTGGTACTTTTAGTTTGAACTTGTCTGCTTGAAGAGACGCTGTGCAGCATCTGTTCCTCACTGCAGAGAAAAGTCTGTTGAATAACATTTGTCCTTTAAGGATTAGCTCGTTTCAGGTTATGCAGCATACAGTGGTGTCAATGACCTCTTTGACAAACAGAGAGCCTCTCACCAGCCCTTTCGGTTCTGTTTCCTGTACCTGTTTGTCTTCAGTGTACCTCCTCAGTGTAATGTTGCTCTCTTGATACCTCTGTGTGTTTTTTCCTCTGCACCCTCACCATCAGTTGCCTGTTGTAGTGACTCCATGGTGCTGCTTCCCCCTCTTATAGCACCATTATAATCTGTTCTGTAAATAACTCTCAGCTCAGCTATGGCCAGTACATTCCTCTCAATGACCTCACTTAAAACCTTCAGGTGACTCTGTTATTCTATTTTTATTGTGATTTTTTTTTCTTCTTCTTCAGCAAACCAAAATCACTACATTCAAGTATTACAGCTGTTCAGTTCAATGAATTCAACACACATGTAATGTGCTGGTCTTAGCTGCTCTGTTGTATCTTTTTATGGCATTATTTTTTACATGTTAGACAATATATTGTGACCATGTCCTATGCAAATATGAGAAATAACAGATTGTTGAATAATGTATGCTGTCATAACTTGTATGCATGAAATAGTGAGTTTACATTTGGAAATAAATTCATAAAATAAGCCACAATTATTAGCCTTGTCATGCTTCCAAAAGGTTAGTGAGTAACCAAGCGTCATTTAGAGTTTAATTAAACCTCATCAATACCTTTTCGCCTTTTTTGAGTACTGCTATCCGGACAAATCTTTATAACAAAGAAGCAGATCTACAATATGCAAACACAAACACAGCTAAGGTGAAAAAACATGAAACCTGTATGATGTTCCAGTGAGTCTGGTATCAATACAAGCTACAATATGTTTTAAATTAAATTTGTCAGTAAAAACTGGTAATTTTTTAATCCATTTGATGTTGACCATAAAAGAAATTAGGACTTTGTGTAATAGACTTTACCCAAGGTACCTAACGTAACCTAGCAGCTAAAACACAGCTAAAAAGGGAAGCAGGTCACCTGTTTCCAGAGGTAATGTAAACAACAACCAGTTTTGCATTTTTTAAGCAACATCAGGAAGCCCCTAAAAAAAAAACACTTCTGAGATCCAGATATAAAAACAACTCTTACTTAAAAGGAGATATCTTAAAATACATTTTAATTTATAAGGATTGAATCAGAGAGAAATGACCCCAAAACTGAAGCAAGTATAGGCTGGTTAATTCTCTACAATATTAAGTAGAATTTGATGGGATGCTTAGGAAATCATTCAGCATTTTAATAAAGTGTGTTGGAACAGACATACATGCAAACCATGTACAGTCCCAATGTAGAAGTCATTTCTATGAAATATATTGTCAGGAGCATCACTGTGAGCAGCCTCTGAAAAACTGCTATGCAGCCTTTTCTAAAGTTTTCCAAATCACTGACAACTATACCGCGAATGTCATTATCCTGTTGTGATGTACTATAATTATCCTCAATTTTGTTTGAGAACATTAGAGAACAAACAACATCATGAAGACCAAGAGACACAGCAGATAGGTCTGGGATGAAATTTAAACCTGTTATGTTATAAAACATCATTCCAAGCTGTTGACGTCCTACAGTTCAATCCATCATCTAAAAACGGAGAGTATGGGACAACTGCAGCTTGAACTACCAAGTCAGCAGGATAACTATTAATCCTGCACTACATGAAACTAAGAAGAAAGTCATTGTTGAAAGAAAGCCTCAAGAAATCCAGTGTAAAGTTTGCAACAATGTAGGTCTCAT
This sequence comes from Poecilia latipinna, assembly GCF_001443285.1. Taxonomy (NCBI): domain Eukaryota; kingdom Metazoa; phylum Chordata; class Actinopteri; order Cyprinodontiformes; family Poeciliidae; genus Poecilia; species Poecilia latipinna. Next base: position 344,671 of record NW_015112960.1, on the reverse strand, counting down.
TTAGCCAGAAGAATACTTTTCGAGGCTACATAAGAGAGGTCTGACGAGAAGGTGCAACACTGTGCATAAAAGTCCTTATTCTTTAATGCATTTAGTCCAAATGAAGTTAAAAATCCAAATTTCACAGGTTAGACATTTGGATTTGAACGTAAGTGAAATCAGTGGTTTGTCACGTGCATACAAGGTGTTTATAAGTGTTGCAAGGTGGAAACAAAATGAAGAATGACACAAGAGGCGTCAGCTTGACGGTGAGAGACCACAGAGAAACTCTTCCATATTACATTAATCAGTGTTACAGCACACAAGTAAACACTTTCTTCTGCAGGGGTCGTAACAATGCAAATGATTTTCCTACACCACAGATTTTATATGTTTAATCCTCTAAAAATCTCAATATGCAATCACTAGCAAAAGCTCTGTTAGACTGACCAAGTCAAGAGGGTGTCGTAAAGATTTATTTTTGCACCTTTAGTAGTGTTTGAAGGTCTATTTTTGCCAGTCCCCTTCCTGCGCCATGAAGTCTGGTCTTTCTTTATTACTGTAAATATGTTCTTGGGAACAGAAGCACAAGTCACTGAACAGTTGTATTATTCTTGCAACAGGAAGTTCACTTTGTTCCCGCATATCACGCATGCAAATATTTACAGTAACTGCTGGGGTATCATAAGAGGGTGGAGCAACAACTGCTGGGGACTCCTTCCTTCCTTGTTGCAACTTCAGGTCAAACTGAAAGATAATCTGTGTATGGTTCGGTGGAAGTTGCTGCTGCGGCTTAATAGATCATTTACAGACGTGCTTCAGCTTTCATTTGTGCAGAACACACACTAGAGTCAACCTGATACAAGCCAGTTCATCTAGAAAAGCTTTTAAAGCAAAATTGCCAAATGCAGCTCCTTCCTGTTTTCATGTGAGTTTGGCTTCTGACACCAATAAAGGTAACAGGTGTGGCTAAAAGTGAATCATATGTGGTTTTAGACTGAAAGAAATACATCGCCTGCAGGCGGTATATTTTTTCCAATAAAGAGCCCGGTGTTCTCCTCCTCATTCTGCACTCCTCTTGATTCCAGGCAGGTTGGAGCTGCAGACACAGACAAGCTGTCACCCCTGGCACCACCACAGTACAACAGCTGGCCACGACAGGCGGCATTTTCCAAAAGCCTATTTCTGACGGCATTTTAGAGAAAATGCTTACAAGAACGCACATACAGATTCCTGACTCCTCTCACATTTTTTTTGGCTTATTCCGACATGACAGACAGAGACAACACAAAACATGGTTATAAAGTGAAAGTAAAATAAACAGTTCTCAAATTTCCTTTTAAAAACAAAACAAAGCAATCCTCTTTTACCCCTGAATAAAATCCAGTACCATAATTTGTGTCCCCCTCATGCCTCCCATTTTCATTTTCATCTCAATATAAATGTAGCTGCTCTGTGAAGATCTCATAGTTTTATTAGGGAGCAAAAGAGAACAAATGGCACCAGAATGACCAAGGTACAGAGAAGATAAGTCAGGCCTGATGTACTGGAGAATTTCTTAAAGCGAGTTTAGTTTTAAAGCTTTGAATATCTCCCAGAAGACTACTCAAGGTATGATTTGAAAAAGATTACGGCAGAACATAAAAACCTACTAAGAGTTACCGAGATTATAAATCAAAGAAACAACCAGTTCCCAAGTCTGAGGGCGCATCAGAGATGTACATTTCAGGTGAGAAATCTGTGTGTTTCACAAAATATGCTTTTTTTATGGAAGAGTGGTAAGATATAAATATTTTTAAAGAAAGCCACAAAGGGTGTCCTCAGCTATTTGCCACATTTTAATAGTTTTCCACAAAAATATAATGCATGGCACAAAACTTATACTGCACTGCTGACAATTCCATCCACACCATGAAACATGGTAGCGGCAGCATCATCCCGTGGGACAAAGAAGACGTTGGAGTTGATGGGAAGGTGGATGGAGCTTAAATGAGATTGCGAACCAGGAAAAGCATCTCTCATTAGAACAGCACAGCTGGCAGAGATGTACACACAGAACACTTGCAGCTGGAATGGCGGTTCTAGTGACACAGAGGCAGAAAATGCTAGTTCCGGCCACACTTTTCAGATTCTCCAGTTTCTTCCACATTGCAGTCATTTGGGACTTTGTTTTGGGAAAAAAAAAAAAAAAAAATATCACTATAACACATGTAACTGTAATGCGAAAACAGTCCAAAAAAGAATGAGTATTATGACTTTTCTGAGGAAAGCTAAGTAGATTATCTTTGTTTTGATGTTGGCAGAGACTTAGCATCTAGCAAAATTAAACTGATCACATCAAAAATGTTTCAGTCCTGCATCTTTCTTTAAGTTCTGGTCAGACAACAGTGGAATGTATTGGAGTCCTGCCACAAAACACTCAGCTGATAATTAACACTTGCATAACAGCACTACACAAAAGATGCACGGCTTTGCAGATGTTCTGTCTAAATCTGATGGATTTTAATGTCACGAGAAGCCAGGCTTCTTCTCTTAACCGAGGTGCACTGCTGCAGACGCAGGGCAAAGTACAGACATTTACACGAGCAGCGGGAACTCATCTCTGCTAGTATCACCCTGCAGACAGGATGTGGGGGTGGAGGAGGCGGTTTCACTCTGATTGATTTATCTCTATAGTCACAGTTTTTCTTTGGATTGTCAGCGCAGTTCCCACGTGAGATTTTGCACCCAGCAGAAACTTAGGCTCAGAAACTTAAAATATTCTTCTTTTCTGAAATAGAGGACAGTGGGTGCAAAAAAGCACAACACAAATGAGAGAGCGTTTGGGTGGTACTAGTTGTCCTCAAATCATCTGAGGCGTGGGAGGATCCGCCGGCTGGAAAGGGTCTATGCTCCACTGAGGTGTGTGGGCAACTCTGATTTGAGAATCGGTGGAATTACTCCACAAGAAGGGGGGGAATGGAGCTGGTCAGAACCCGCAGGAGTGGTGGTCTTAATCACACTGGGGCCTCTGTGTTTGCACAATCTTCCAAGCCAACTCCCAGAAGGTAGGATGGCGGGCCATGTGATGCCACCCACTCTCCAGCGTAGTGTACAGCCGAGCTGGTGCTAAGATCTCACAGCGCGGATGGGATGAGTGCACATATTGGAGGCTGGCACTGGCTGAGAATAAGGCTTAGCTATGGGAGGTGGGTGGGAAGGGGCTTGGCATAGCACTCACAGCAGCGGAGGCATCAAACGCAGAAGCCCTGTTGAAAACAGACCTGTAAATGCAGTCAGGGGGAGCAGGCTCCAGTTTGCTGAGAGGGAACTGTTAGGAGAAGTGTGCAGATGAAACCCAAATATATAATTTGTATCATTAAAGGAGGAGTTTATTGATCCCACACTTGAATTTAATTGGTATTAATGAGATGCCTGTTTACCATAAGAATCCAAATTTATGAGCTATGTGCTCAGGTAAAGGCTTCAAAGGAATCCTAATCGCAGGAGGGAGGAAAAAGACTCAACAAATACAGTATTTATACAGTGTTTTAGCGCCAGTTAGAAATAGATTGAGTCCATTTTACAATATGTCTGCCTTAAATTAGGCTTCTGCCAAACAAGCAAAGCAAGCTGTTGTTCTTTTGAAATTTAAAAGGAAGGCTCCTCATGCAAATTCAAAAGACAGAAAATCTGAGAAGGAGAACAATGCGCTCAGTCTAATTCAGGGCTTAATATAGAAGCTGCCTCACTGAGGGAACACTACTGAGAATGTGGAGGCCCTGAGGTAGCTCTGTGGGACGAGCAACGGACATAAAATGCAGACACAGCACATGAAGTCATCAAGATATAAAAGGAATAGTTTTGAAGTTTGGTTACTTTGAAAGGTAATGAGTGATAAATGTTTAACCTGCCCACATTTGTTAGATATTTACATGAAAAATGTATGGATTTTTTTTTTTTTTTGTCTGTAAAACCAGCAGCAGCACTGAGTCTTTTGCATTTTGTAGTTTATGTGTTGTGACTTGCATAATCTTTAAGTTCATTCGCCTGATCACATTCTAAACACCAGCAATATACTATGCATGCAAATATGTTACCTTATCCAGATCCATTTCATGATATTACCCTTGTAAATATATTTTCTAATGGTAGTATTTCGTTCTCCAGATTACATCCTTCTAAATTCAAAGGCCTTTCACAGAGCTGCTGGAAAAACAACTTAAATTTGTAAATACTGTTAGCAAAGTAAGAATGGCCAAGGTAATTTTACAGAAACCAATTATTTCTTGACATGGATCCCCCTCCTCTCCACTGTCTAAACTCAAATCTAAAGTGCTTTTCTTACATATTACTGTGAGATGTTTTAACGTCCCATTTTCCAGGGGTGGCAAAATATTTTAGAGGTACTTCATAAATCAGTTTTATGCATGTAGAAATTAAGACATCACCTGCCTCGAATCAGTCAGACAAAGGTTTCAGTTGTTTGAAAAATGCCCTGCACCTAAACCACCCAACTCCAGAAATCCTCAAATGACTCCACAGTTGCTGGGTGTGTTTGTGGTGCACAGGAGAATGCACACTAAGAACAAACGTGCGGTTCTTTGGTGTGCTGTGCAACTGATTGCTGTATTAGTCAACAATTACAAAGAAGGGAGCAATTATTTATTGTGGAGGGAGATGATTCTGGAGAATTTGGCACAGGGTGAGCAGGAGGCTTGAAACTTACTTTCAGTTTTTAATTAAGAAGGCGCTGAACGAACATGAGAAGTTGGTTCTGCATTTGCTATTGTTCTTCAGCTTGCAGAAATATGGAAAATGTTGCGGGTTTGAAACAACCTTGAAACATTTTCATAATGAGAAGCCACACTGTAATCAAATTTTATATTCCACTTGGGAGCCTTAATGTACTTTGACTTCTCTGTTAACTTAGTTTTTTTTTTTTTTTTCCCACCTGCATGTTGACATTTAACTCTTCAATTGGAAGGAAAGCAAATGGAGTCCGACATAAAATGTTCCCTTTTGATGTTTTTTTGGATATAATTGTGAATTTATACACCAAATTCCTCCACAAAATAATGTCTACGCTCAAATTATGTGTTGGTGTTTTGCAAGTTACTCACAGATTTTAGGCGAATACACCCATCAGTCACACGATTTTGACCATTTGTGGTCATTTGGTGTGTTCAAATTCCAGGATCAGTTCAAATTGGTTAGAGCTGTTTTCAAAGCATTTCTTAGTTTCAGCAATTTATGTTTTGTTTTCAACACTGCTGCACAAACATAGATTGCAAATGATTTACTGATTTATATCACGACTCATCTTTCCGAAAGAGCTACAGCATGAAACATGTCTCGCAGAACTGTTTCATGTAAACGGCAACCCTTCCTGCATTAAAAGATTTAATGAAGCCGTAATTAACTTCAGCCCCACACTGCTGTGATGATAAATAAATCTCTCAGAATATCCCATGAGTCAGTTTGTGGGGTGTTTAAAGCCATTTTGTCCCAACATGCTCACATGCAGAAAAACCTGACTTTTATTTAATGATCTGAGAAACTAAAAGACACCTCTCACCAAAGTGTTTGCAGACATTTTCTGCTTTTTTCTTTTTGCTAGCACCAGTTTATCAGCAGGATGTCGATTCTTCTGGCAACAAAGTGTCTCTGGAGTAAGAAGGCACAGTTACAGCTCTGAGCCTGGAAGGCTGTCCTACTTGGCAGCTCACTGAAGATCCTCATCTCAGTAACCCAAAAGCAATTTTGGTAGGAGTTATCTCCCCCCCTGCTCCCTCTGACTCTGGCTCAGGTCATTTAAAAAGAAGGAAAAACAGATCTTTTTTTTTTTCTTCCAAGCAAAACTCCTGTGCTAAGAAATGATTGAGGATGTTCTTTCCAAACTGAAGCTTTAAAGTCTTATTATGAATAAAATTAAATATATCTAACCACAATATTAAGATACAAGTCTCCTTTGTTTTATGCTTTTCTAAAGTTTTAAAACTTGAATCATTTTAACAGTTTTTTTTTTTTAAACGTAGCTATCACTAAATGCGTAAAACACAGGTTGATGGATAGCTGCAGCCCCTCCTTTTGGTGGCAAAGAGATACAGAAACTCAACAGATCGAAAGCAGAGATGCTAGCACAGCCATAGTTAGCGGTAGCAGTGTTTAAAAGTAAACAGCAATTAAAATAGCCAGGCTGAACATGTTGCAGAGTACAAGTTTATGAGGAGTTTCTTTTGAGTACCAAAAGAAACTTTGGTACTCAAAGTGTTAAACGGCTTACATTAGGTGTTTGTACCCTCCATGTTTTAATATGCCTTTGTCCTGTGATGTAATTTAGCATGGTTCTAGATATGGTCTCTATATTTTGTCAAATCGAACAGCCCAGCAGTGGCCTTTTTTTTTTTTAAACCAGTTTGGTTAATTGCCCAGTGTGCTCAAGGGTGTCCATTTTGAGAAAAATCGACCTTTACCAAAACTGCCAGTTTCTCTAATAAGATGACTTACAACACTACTGACAATCCATGAAATTTTCCACATTTTGCCATGTTGCAACATCAAACGTCAATTTATGCTTTAAACAGACAGGCCAGGTATGAAGAGCATCAGTCATAGCATATGGTGAATCTTGATGAGCTGCAGAAATTACAGGTGGGATTACATATTTACTAAAAGTTAGACACAAGCTACGCAGGGTATGCAGCAGTGGTCAATGGAGAGCAGTACTTCTTCAGTTTTTACTCTAAAATCTATGTGCCCATATATGGTAGAAAACAAACATTGCAGATCAGTTTAAACATACCATCCCCCTGGTGAAACCCGGTGATGGGGACATCATCCCAAAACCAGATGGATTGAGAGTGGCAAGGCTCACCTCAGAAGATAACAACCCAAAGCAGATTTTGGTTGTTATCCTTAATGGCCTAAAACTGATGTTAACTGATCGATTTCAGCCTGCTTGAAATTGAGCCATGTTCTAAAGGAGAATATGCCAAAAGTCTAGAGGTGCAAAGCTGCCCAAGACATTTGTATAAACATTTGCTTTATACATTATACAAATGTATAAAGCATTTCATCAGATGGTTTAATTTGCACTATGCTGTGTGAATTTATCATATAAAATCTTCATAAAACACATCAAAGTTTGTGGTGGCAACAGGACAAAATGTGAAAACATTTTAGAAATAGTGCTTTTGCAAGACACTATGTGAGATTATGGCAGTCTGCCTGTTTGACGTTGGTTAACTTCAAAGACTGATAAAGCTGAGTTTGGATAAGAATCAACAGGAGAGCATCATCAACGTATCGGGACGCCCATCAAACCAGTTCCAACCCGTTTCAAAAATAAATAATACACAGACACGGCAGGTTTGTAACAATAGACTATTTTTTTTTTTTCATATTTACATTTGTACCTAATGTGCAAATTAATAATTTAAAGTAGTGTAAAACTCTCAAAGGAATACAAAATCATATCTTACAGTCCTAACATGGTGGGAGTCCATGAACTGGTCACAGAGAAACAGAGGGGAGCAACACTGCAGTGTGTACAGGAGAGAGACAGAAGCAAACCCAGGGAGCAGTGGACATCCTTGGCCAGGACACACTTTGTTAAGGACAGCATGGCACATTATCCAAGCGTCACCAGGACAAACAGCAACACAAACACTGCATCTTTACAGTAGTCATGTCAAATGAGCAGAAAGCACTTAAAGAGGCCCCAGGTTTTCTTTTTTTTTTTAAATCTCTTAAAAATCCCACTGATTGGTTAAAGCACTGAAGATCACAAAGGCTTGAGGTGCTCGTAGCAGCAGGTGCTTATTTTGAACCGGCCTCTGGATGAGGAAGAACAGTAACCTCACGCTGACCCGGTGACTTGTTTTCCGTTTTCCTGCAGGTCACCACATACCGTAGTGCTGTTAAGCATGATTGCACGTCGTGTTGTGTGGGCGTGGGAAGGAGGGGAGGGGTGTGGGGGAGCTAGAGACACGTAATAACACTTCAGACAAAAAAAAAAAAAAAAAAAAAAAAAAAAAAAAAAAAAAAAAAAAAACACACACACATCAACCTGCAGTCATGACTCAAGAGTTTGTCTCATCTACACACATTTACGGAGCAGATTGGTCGACAGGCAACTCAGAGAGACACACCACAATCACTGCATATTTGAGAAGCAGTTGTGAAGTGTTTGGCACAGAAAAATGTTGAGAATTTTGATTGTAATTAGTTGTTTTTTTTTTGTTAAGAAGCCAGCGTGGCAGTGCTTGTGGATTTTAGGATACGTGCAAGAATGTAAAACGTGATATCACACAATATTTCGAGTCCAATTCTGACACGGCAAACCCCTTCAACATGGCAAAAAAAAAAAAAAAAACTAAAAAAAACAACAAAAAAAAACCCGAAACAAAAGGTACACAAAACAAATGAGAGTTCAACACTTCATTCTAATCCAACATTACAGTCTAAAACTCTTACACGTTTTTAATTTCTGTATCTCAAATTCGTTTACAAAAGCACGCTGTGACGTTCCTTTACGAGTCACAAGACACAGTTAACCTACAGTATCCATTTTATTGGTGCATAGACAAAACCGGGAGAGAGTGTAGCAAAAAATCACCAATTTATTGCTTTAAAGTCTAATATTAACCCCCCATTAAACTTCTTTTGATTGCAAAACAACTACAAATATCCCATGGAGAACCAGGCAGAGGTATTGCATTCAACTGATTAAAAGAGCTAAAATGTCCCTTCCTGATGAGATGCAAATCTTTTTGCACTTTGAAAAATAAAGAGCTTTCTTGCACATAAATTTACATCACAGAGGTAAACTTTTACTCTAAAACAAGTAAAAGGCTAAATTTGATGGGACAGAAGTAAAAAGAACTAAGAAAAAAAAAAAAAAAAAGAAACTAAAATCTGGCCAAAGCTGCTCACTGTTTCAAGTTCTGCTTCCCTCGTCGTGAGGTAACAAGGGACTGGGGACAGGAACGCACGAGCATTACTCAACAAACCCAGGAAATGCTCGATATTATGTTTGTTGTGTTTTTTTCAAATGCGGAGAGCGGATGGTGTTGTTCCCTCAAGTGTCCTGCGGCTGCGTTGATGCTGAAAGTAGCGGTGATGGCTATACAGGCCTCTGGACCTTGCTCTCCCTCTCCCTGCGCTTCAACTCCTCCCTGTAGCAGTAGGAGCAGTAGTTGTCCGTCTCCGGCCTCCCGTAGAAGGAGCAGTTCTCCCTTTTGCAGCGGCGCTGCTGAAAGCAGTACAAAGGGCTCCCGGAGCTCCGCCCTTTGGTCTTGTCTGGACCGAGCCAGGTGTGAGGCACGCTGTCCTCGTCGGCGAACTCGAGGCAGTCCTGAATGTCTCCCGCATTGAATCCGTTGGTGTACGTGTGGGACTTGTGTTCGCCGGGCATGTTGTAGGACAGTGTGTCCATGGTGTTGACTGTGCGGACCCCTGACAGGCGCGCGGGGCTGTAGCTCTGGGAGGAGAGCGTGCGGTTCTGCTGGGGGTAGGTGGCGCATGTCTTGAGGGTGCCCACCACTGGCTTGTAGGGGTCATCTTGGAAGATGGAGGATTGCATGTTGACATCTTGTAAGTGAATGACGCTGTGCCTCTGGATGGGCGGCGTATGGCTGTAGTGGGCAGACACAGGGATGGGTCCGGGTCTCTTAGCACCGATGCTGGGAGAGGAGTAAGGCGCAGGGGCTGAGACGGGGGCTGGGTGGGAGATGTGATGCGAGCTCGGCGGAGGGGTGAGAGGAGGGACTTGGACGGTAGAGAGATTGGCTGCAGGAATGGGACTGTTTCTGCCCTGCATCTTGAGACTGAGCAACGGTTGCGGGTTGCTGTAGGTGTGGTGAGGCAGGACGGGAGAGCAGCTCTCCGGAGGAGAGCTGTCAGACCTCTCCCTCTGGAAGACGCTCTCGTGCTCCGGCTTCTTCGAGGACACTTCAGTAGTGGCAGGAGGCTTCTTCTCTGCCTCCTTCCTCTTTTGCTCCTGCTCCTGGCTGAAGCGCTCCTGGGCGTTTGTCAGATAGTAGCTGATCATCTCCTCGTGGAACTGGTGTCTATGGCTGGTCAGCAGCAGTCCTGCAAATATGAACTTGCGCTCCCCCTGCATGGCAGCCCGCAGGATGTTGAGGCTAAGCTTGACATCTGTGCTGTATTTCCAGTTTTCCAAGGACTTGTCCCCCGAGCCTCGCCCCGTGCTGTCCTGTCTCTCAGTCGGGGAAGAACTTGACGGTCTGTCTCCATCTGTAGGGGAGGGACTTGTGGCTTTCTCGGAGGAAGTGGAGCTGGTTGAATGGCCTGAATCTTCCTTGCTCCCTTTGGTTGCCTTTAACTCCTTCTTCTTTGCCTTTTCCCCTCCATTTTCCCCATTACGACCTGAGCCAGAGTTCGACTTGTTCATTTTGCCGTGCACAAGTCCTCCCAGACCTCCCATGTTCTTCTTCAGCTTGATACCGAGCGTTTTGCTAAAGCTTCCTAATCTGTTAGCTACAGAGTCAGTTCGACTCTTGTCCTTGCGCTGCTTGTCTTTGTCCTTTTCTTTGCTGGGCTTCCCGGTGTTAATGTTTGAGTTGCTGCCGACAGACTCGCGGTCAGAGTCCATGGACTCAGCAAGAGACTGGACATCCTCACCTGCAGAGGCTGTAGGAGACTCTGGCTGAGCCAGGGGAGCCTGCAAAAAAGCCAAACACGCACAAAAATAAATACATTTTAAATTTGATCACACCTTCCTCTTAAACTTTTTCTGATTTATTTATCATTATGTATTTATTTGGAATTGTAGGTGACAGGCTCACAAAAGTAGTGTACTATTGTAAAATGAAAAAAAAAAAAAAAAAAAAAAAAAAAAAAAGGGATAAAAAAAAAAACTTTCCCCCAAAAAAAAAAAAAAAATTTTTGAGGCCCTTTGTTTTTTGTCAC
>NW_015112960.1:317934-330767 GCF_001443285.1 Poecilia latipinna | reverse complement strand
TAGGGAACAGGCAAAAAAAAAAAAAGAATTATTGTAAAAAAAAAAAAAAAAAAAAAAAAAAAAAAAAAAAAAACAGGATTAAAAACAAAACGTTTCCCCAGAAAAAAAGAAAAAAGTTTGTAGTGCCTATGTATTTAGTCTACCAGGTATTCTGCTAGGATTACACTGTGTTTAGCTCCACACAATCTTCTTCTCATCAATGCTTTTCCAGCTTTGTATCCCTTCTGAAGAAAAGCATGCCCTCAATGTAACGCTGCCACCGTCATTGTTCACCAGTGGTGGAATGGTGTGTTCATGTAGATGTGCAGTGTTTGTTTTCTGTTATACGTGGTGTTTTTGTAGCCATAAAGTTAAGCTTTGGTTTCACCCCACTAGAGCTGTTTGCTGTGTCTCCTGCGTGGAAAATTTTTAAGTGAGACTTTTTATGACTTTCTCTCAACAGTGACATTCTTTGTGCCAAAATCCAGATTTGTAACGTGTACAACCAATAACTGTCCTGTTGATAGATTACTGCACACCCAAGTCATGAATCTCTGTAGCTCCCTCAGAGTTACCACTGGCCTCTTTAGGGCAGCTTTTCTGACATTTTAGGTGGATATATATTGGTAGATTTGAAGTTGAGATATACACTTTCTTTTCAAAGCTTTGCATATTATTTTATAGCCTTACCATGCTTTAAATGTCTCCATAACCTTATCTCGGCCCTGTCTGCTCTGTCCCTTGGTGTTCATGATGCTTTTTGTTTTCTATTGTCTTAACACAGTGGGGCTTTCACTGATCATCTGGATTTATATCGAGATTACACAAAGGTGGACAAGGTGACTTTTGAACGAAAATGTTGGTACTGGGTTTTATTTAGGGGATCAGAGTAAAAGAGACTGAAGTTGTATGAAGTTGTATGCATGCCACACTGTTAAAAACCATGTATTCATGAAGGATTTTCACTCAAAAGCCTAACATAGCACAAGCAAAATAATCCAAGCGGTATTGATCTCTTCACAAGGTAATCTAAGCAAGAACTAGAAAGATCTAAAGCAGAAATTGTCAAAAAAAAAAAAAAACTGTTGGGAAACAAACAATTTTCTGGTTTTCCAGGACTCATAACCACAAATGTGAGAGATCATCGCATTCTGACACAAAATAGGACTAACTGACGGGAACCAAGAGGTTTCAGAAACATCTGGAACAAGGGAGTCTCTATAAAGGTAAATTAACCATGACAAATACGACACACATGTGACAGCTGAGAAAAAAAAAAAAAATTACCCTTGTTTCAGAGGGAATTCGGATCCATGTTACATTCATGTAGTTGTGCAGCAGGTTGAGTTTGGCCTCCAGGGATAAGATCAGACTGCAGAACAATATAAATACACTTTTTAAAAGAAGAAAACACAATTACATCTGACAAAGATATCAGTAACGTATCAATTGGAAGCATGCAGAAGGATTACATAAGTTAAGCTGTATGAATGATATCTGCAGTCCTCTAAAGGAAATCCATGAAGGATGCACTCAGAGATGGACAAAGCATTTTTTCTGTGTGTCATAGTGTCAGTTTTTTTGGCACAATAAAATCTTAAAGAATATAAAATAAAACCCCTTAAATAAACCTTTCAAAACTCAGTGAAGGTGTTGCAGATTTCCAGAGGCCACTTCTGGACAAATGCGACGCCTGCCTGAAATCTTTCGATCTTTTTTTTTTCTTTTTGAAGTGACCCAAAGCCAGAGCCAATAGTCACAGTTAAATCCCAACATGTAACATGCAAGGAGGTCGATGGATGTGTGCTTTGCTGATACATATCACCTGGTGATGTTTCAGGCTTACCTGGCTAGCTTGGTGTTGTCATTGTCGTCCCTTCCCCACTCCCAGCCCACACCAGGATCCACAGCAAAATGGAGTGCCAGCAGCTTGTGCTCAGAGTCGGTCAGAGGGATGACAGCTGAAAGAGGGGAAAATGCAGTCGCATTACTTTGGTCCACCTTAATCGGCAGTAGCAAGTCTAAGTGACGCTGGTTCTCACATGCGAATGTGGCGCCGAAGCTTTTGGACAGTTTCAACTGATTGGAGCTCAGGGCGAGTTTGCTAAGAGCAATGTAAGAGGAACATGAACTCAGTTATCCAAATCTTCTTTTCACCACATTTTCATCTCAAATTCTGTATTTTTCCATGGTCATTTTTGGGGATCTCTGTCATTTTCAAGAACATTTTAAAATATAAATGCAAAGGTTCATTAAAAATTTAAAGTAAGTATTCAGTATGGAAGATTGGATGGAAAGTTAAGACATTTTCTGTAGTCTGTTTTCTTTTTCCAAAGAAAAAGAAAGAACAAATAACTAAATAACACTGCATAGATAAAATTGTATTTTTTTCCCCTTTGAGTTCTCCAGATTTCACAGAAACTCTGTAAATCTGCCTCAGTTATTACCATATTTAACTTTCATTATCTGTGGGATTTTGATTTCGTGTTCTCTAGTTACACACTTTCTTGTTCTTACCTTTTATTTTTAATACGTATTTGTGACAAAAAAACAACAAAAAACTAAAAATGTTTAAGATGAATGCATAATATAAAAAGTAGTTGTTTTTTTGCAATTGAGCTAAAAACACAGCAAGATTTTGATTATGTTTACCGTGTTACATTTGCAGTTTTCTGAAATGTTGGGCTCTGTTTTGCACCTGTGTTTAAAAATTAGCTTCTTGTATCTCAGTTTGTGCGGAGTTTTATTCATTTTTAAATCGAGGAGCATTCTCTGTTTTAATGCGTTTCATGGCGTTTGTTCAGTTTTGTGTTTTTTTTTTTTTTTTTGCTGTAATCGTGTTTTTAATCTCCTCCTTAGATCTGAAGCTCAGTGCTACAGCAGAAGTACAGCAGAAGCGGTGTCAAAGTTCAAACAGTGAAGAAATGTCATTTTTATCACAGGCATAATAAACGACAAAAGAAAACAGTGTTTATCTTTACCCAACATGATAAACTACTTACAAGCAGTAAAACAGATTTCAGCACCAAAACAGACACCAGGCCGGACTTCCTCTTGTGGGAAATGCACATGCACAGGGCAGGAGTTTACAGTAGGCTACATGTCTCTTTCCTCTGAATGTGTGGGAGTCTTTTAAAACAACAGTGTAAGATGGAGTAGCTGGGCCTTGCTGGCCCACATAGCTGCTCTCATCAGGCTACCTAGTGTGGGGGCTGTTGTCTGCATGACTGTAAAGAGAGGCAGGCTGTTCAGGCTGAGGCCATTCCAGCCTTCCCTGTCAGACCCAGATGGAAGGCGCAGTCTCCTCCTGGCCTCATCAATTCTTCCACTGCCAGCAGGCTGCTGTGCTCTGTAGGCTTCATGGAGACTGTGAGGAGCAGAAACAACTACCTGTACAGAGTCCAAATGGATGATTCAGGGCCAGCCTCTGCTCTTAGTGCACTTCTTCTCCTCTGCATGAATGCAGAGTCAATGTGCTATTGCATCATGCAATCTCTTAGGGCTTTGTAAACAAGTATTTGTTCTATTTTTCTTGACTTTTTCGCACCTCACGTTGCAACCATGAGCTTCGATGTATTTTATTGGGGTTTCATGCGATAGATCAGGGCTCTGCAACTCCAGGAAAAATTCAACACACTGGACCAAGAGCTAAAATGAGAGATGAAGTCAGGTCAAACCCTGACTAGGGCAACAATAGGTGAATGGATGACTAATGGTGTTTGTCTTTGCGTCAAATCAGCTGTTACCTTAGCACGCAATACACTTTACAGTAAATCCCCAACACAAACAATGAATGACTAACGGTAATAGGATGCTGGCATGCCAGCATTGTTGACAAAGAGGAAAAAGGGATTCCATTAAGTAGGGTCTTTCCAAGAGCAGTTTTGCCCAGACAGTTCTGTCTCAAGACAAGTTAAAAACACAAACAAAGCTAAGCTAAGAAGAAGACGATAAAACTTGCTCCCTCCTTGGTTCCCACTCGGGTCATGCAGCAGCTAAGCGGAGGTCTGTGAGGTGGTGTCCCCGCTCCCACGATGCAGCTGGCCTCCTTTGTGTGTGAGTGCGTGCACGCACGGCTCTTCCAGCTTGAGCCCGGTCCAATTTCAGCTCTGCCAACTGAACTCCGGGGGACTCGAGTGTGCTGTAATATATTTACTATCCCCTGTCGGGAGCCGTGTTTTGTTGTCCTCCAGTAACCGATTCCCACAGTCCGTGCGAGGATGACATCATAGCCTTCTTTGGAATACAAGCTGTGCAGTCGACGTCATAGCTCGCTGCTCGCTGCTCGCTTTGCAAGCTTGATTCAAGAACGATACAGAGAAGCGGAGGACGAGCAAACATGGGTGTGACCCGTAAGGAAATAACTGCTGGAGATTAACTTCTCCCTGCTTACATTCGGGACACTGTGCTGGAGATAAGCTTATTCTTTTCTGATTTGTTAAAGAATCTTAAAGATATAATGCATTGGGTCGTGAGAGCAGACTAACATCCCCTCCCTTATTTAACTCGGCTTTAGAGGACAACAGCACCTTTCTTTTACATGATTTGACTTGCAACATTTAGTCAGTCTTTCAGCTGCAGTGAGATTCAAGAACAATTTGTGCAAACTGGAAAAGTAACACATTCAAATTCCTGAGTTAGTGCTCTGCACAGCTGCAGATTTCCAGGCTCTGAATCACTGGAGTAAACAGCAGCGGTGCACATAAACAAAACTGAGATGTCCACCACCATTCCAGAGTCAAGGACAGCACATCTAATCAGTGACTTGCAAAATGATTGATAATTGAACTTTTTATTATGTGACAGAGCAATAGAAAGAAGAACCCAACTGAAAAGCTTTGCAAATTGAAAGTCTAAATCATGTTGATAAATATTATATTTAAGTAAATTCTATTAATAAAACTCATTTTTCACATTATCATTATATCAGGACAGCATAAGACAGATAATCTGTGAAAAAAATTGAGCCCTTTTGCTGATTCCCTGTGGTGCTGTTGTCATCTGAACAAACAGACTGCCCTGTCAGAAAGAACCAACCAGACCCAAGAGGAGGGTCTTAGCTCTGTCAAACACCCTTGTGTACGACCTGCTCACACCATCCTGATTGCTCTCTGCTGTGCTACGGAGAGCCAGCAGATGGATAAACGGTTGTCCTGGAATGGTGAGTTGTTTTTCTTTTTGCACTTATGGACTGCTTGCTGTTGGTCTATCACATAAAATCCCCAAAGTTCAAGGAGTGTGAATTATTCTGTGAAGCACTCTCTAATTTCAATAAAGAGCTGTGTGTTAGTGTCACTGCAGAGATGGAAAAGTTGAGTAAAACAGTGAATCCATTGAAAGATCAAGATCTAACCCCCACTGACTAGAAGTTAATGGTTACACCACGCTCTCATGTAGGTGGTCCTCTGGCCAGTTTGTGTAATCAGATGGGTGCAAGAAGTTTATCAACAGGACGCCAAAGAAAACTTGGGAGTGTTTTTGATTTACGGAAAGGAGCTTGAAATAGGCTCAAGAGTTTTCCAGAGGGTTAGTTCCCCTCACACGCTGCTGGACCGCGTGAGCACAAACAGGCAGATGAAAGACCTTTGCTAGCATCTACTGAGGGTTTAACTCATTATCACACAGCAGGTGAGAGCATCGGCGGGTTGGGCAGGAAACACACATCCAGGTACACTTGGAGTGGAAAACCACTTCACCAGTTCATGAAAAACTGAAAACAAACATAAATCTTAGAGCAGCAACACTCGGCCTCAGTCACCCCATGTGTGTGTTTTTTTTTTTTTTTTTTTTTTTTTTTTTATTTATGTAGCTTCAGATTCCTTACACATAAAAAGAAGGAGGAGCACAACTTGTCAAACTCCTGGACTACACCTTGCAAAAGTATTTACACCCCTTGAACTTTTTTTTTTTTTTTTTACTTTTACCGTATTGCACACAAAAAGTTATATGCATTTCATTGAGATTTTATTTAACAGGACCAACACAAGTACTGGAAAATTCTGAAGTATCATGATAGGTAGTTTTCAATGTTTTGTTTTTCCAACTTTACTACTTTGTCCTTTACTGCAGTTATAACCAGGTGTACACCGATTGCAGTTTTCTGGTCGATCACCTGTCTTCAAAAAGCCTGACCTGTTGGTTCTAATTTTGTCCGATACAGATTCTTTTGTTTGAGGTTACTAAATAAAGTGACAAAATTGCTAACCCAACGACAGGTTGCTATTGCTAACCGCGCACGTGCAGATGTGACCTGGTGGGCGGGTTTGTCTGTCAGTCTTCTCTCACAGCAGAGCAAAAGGGGGCAATTGCTGACTTTCAGACGTTTGCCGAGGTAGATAAGATCGGTGGATTAAATCGTTTCTCATGCAAGTGTTGGCAGATCGCAGACCTTCTAGAATCAAGGAAACCAGGGCAGATTTATCGATGCAACCCTAGTTACAGCCATAAGTGTTTTTGGGGTATGCTCATTCCTTACTGCAAAACAGTTTAAGTCGAGTCAGAATGGATGAAGCACATCTATGAACATCAGTTTTGTGACCCTCAAAGCCAGTATCATATCTTTTGCAGCCTCTAACAGGTTTTTCTTTCCCACAGCATGATGATCCTTCCACCATGCTTCACTGCAGGGACAGTGAACATCAAAGTGATGTTCAGTGTAAAGTTACAACTAAGCATATGTGAGACAGTAGATGTTAAGAGAGTTTAAAACTTTCAAGAGGTGATGCAGAATTTAATGGCATGACATGCAATTACTCTAGAAATAGAGGGTAAAAATGGCTTTTTGGGTTATAATTGTTCCTGACGTCTTTTTTTTAGGCAAACCCCTTTTGTCCTGGTAGCATTGTACCATATTCTTCCCATTCCATAGATGGCATAAACAGTGTTCGGACCTTAGAACTTACTTGAAATAGCTTTCAGCAAATGTTCCAATTCGAGTTTGCCTGGTACATAAAATCACAAATTAACATGCATTAATGTTTGTGGCTCTAACATGACAAATGTGGAAGGGTTTAAGGGTATGAATACTTTTGTACAGCAGAATGAGGTTCAAAGACTGTTTTCTTCCTGAAGAAACCTCCAGTCTTCCGACACCTGAACACACACCAGACCAGCAGCCCCTCTTAGATGCTCTTTGCTGAGTCAGGGGAAACTAACAGCAACCGTCCACCTGAAACGTCCACACAGTGGACTGACTGTTTAGGCCTGAGCCAGCCGGGACTTTAATGCTGAGAGGTGATTTGCTGAGGACAGACAGTGAAGTATCTTCTGGTCTGTCTGGCATTAGCTCAGACAAGAGAGCCATAATTTGCTTCTTTTGATTCAGATGAAACAGGGAAATGCAAAAGGCCACGTTTTTTAATCTTATAGTTATACCCTACACCCTGCATTTTCATGAGACTTTCATTTAAAGCAGTGCAGATTTGCATCACTGCCATCACTGCTGCGTAACATGAGTTGCCACATGGCATACAAATGCACCATGTCAAGAGTTCAAATGTTTTCATAACATCCTGGAGAGAGTGCAGACTTTCTGATCTTATCGAATGAGGACACTGTGTACCAGGATGAAAAAAGTACAACCACGCACGGGTGTTGTGATTATGCTCTGCCATTTTGTCTGGACACATGCACCATCTGGTGGATGAGCAGAGAACCTCAACGTTTGGCTGTAAAACACCCACTAAAGTGCTGATTAGTCTGGAGTGGTGAGGTTCTTCTGGGGCTTTGTAGGAGTGACTAGTTCAGGAACAGTCAGAGGAGGAAGAAGGAATCCATTTGCATAAGTGTGTCTGTTGTCGAGGTGACGTCTCATACTGTGTTGGAGTGAAACTCAGACTGAGACGTCAGCAGCCCACACGAAACAACGACCGGGTGCCGTGACTGGCAAGGCCGGTTGTCAGGGAGACCCACTGTTGTTGACACTTACAGGAAGTCCATGACCTCGAGGCTAAGCTGTGAGCGGGAACACAGGGATCCCAATGGGCAAAAACAAGAGTGTTTCCACAAAGTGAGACGGGAATTAAAATGTGTACTTCGCCTGCCACAGCTTAACACAATCAACATGTTCTGCAGAGCTCCGCATCGCAACCTCTTCCCCACTGTGACCGAGGAAAACGCATAAACAGACACACCTACTGTGACAACCCGCAGCTGGAACGTCAAGTCAAGACAAAAAAGCGCAGGCAGCTTTTGCAAGCTTGAATAATTTTGTCAGCATTCAGGAGTCGAAGCTGGCCGGTTTCCTCAGCGATGACCCTCCCCCGCTAGATGCTGCCAACTGGCCTCTTTTAATAATGGATCTCAGGTAATTAGGCTGCCGTCTCATACATTATTCACCTCAGACAGGACAGACAGAACCTTCCCTTTACCCTCCAATCCTGCTAGAGTTAAAAGCAAATTCCGCCACGCTGCTATGAGAAGCTTTTTGTGGTGGAGGACGCGTGCTTACCTTGTTCTCGCTGCTGGTCTCTCTGCTCCATGGACACCAGCGCTGAGAAGTGAGCCTGATCGTAGGCCAGGACCAGGGGGGAGCAGTGACAGCGGCTCGGAGGCACTTCCAGAGGCAGATAGAGCCCTCCAAACGGGATGGGAGCAAACGCTGCGAAGGAGGTTCGAACATGGCCGGGTCACTCCTTTGCAGTTTGCCCTGAGCCACGTACGACTGACTGAATGATTACACAGTTTCCCCCACCTTCTCCTCCGGAGTCTCTGAGCATCGTGTCGGCCACCACTACAATCGGCCTGCGTAACACATGGGCCAGCACAAACACATGGAACTCCTCCAAACTCTCGTAGACCGGATCCTCAGAGTTATCCACGCTGGGGTAACAAAAAAACACGAAACATGACAGCACACTGATCTACACGAGTCAGAAGAGATCCTGCCCATGTTTGATTCATTTTCCGCAGTCATCACAGATTTTTAGAGTCTAAACTCCATACTTCAATTTCCACAATTCCCAATATTTTTTTTTGAATCACAGTGATAAACTATAAAATATTTTTAGTTTGAATTTACTGCTGATATTAAAAAAAAAAAACTAGCGAGGCTCGTACCTGGAACATGCATAACAAAAAATAAATAAATAAAAAAAACGCCTCAAGGCGCAGAATAAAGTTTGGAAATACAAATATTTTTCCAAGCTTTTCCAGATTTTTTCAGAAAGAGCATGGCCCCTCGTTTTCTCAAAGCAGTGCTCAAACAGGTCCAAAAAATCCATAATTTCCTAGTCATGCTAACTAAATAAAATAGGAGAAGGTGGGGGGAAGAAAGGGATGCTGATGGAGAGATGGATAAAAAGCACAGGCAGCACTCTTGAGTGTGCAACCACCAGGGAAACGGGGGATGAGCAACAATTAAGCTGTCAGCCACACAGCCAAATTCGCTCTAATAAAGAGCCTCTTAATATGTGAATCCCACTCAGCCCATTCACAGGCTCATCTCACACTACGACCATCAAACATCCCTAACCTTATTACTCTCTTACAGTCAAGCTTAATGAGAGGTTCAAACATTCACAATAAATAAGTAAATTGCTCCCCTGAAAGGAACATTTTCAGCAATGGAGTCTTTTGTCTGCTTCAGTAATCATGTAGTGAAAAAAAATATTTTTGTTGTAGCATTAAAGCCTTTAGTGAAAAATGTCACTTATCGTAATCTAAACCAACCGCTGTTTCTGCTATAGAAGAATTTCATTCTAATCAAATTTCCCCTAAATGTTAAATGTATTTTTTATTTTTTATTTTTTTTGATGCACTTGAATGACATTTTAATCTCGGCTGAAACTTTCTGTTGGTCACACGTCTTCTCTTGTTCCACCGGATCGGCAGCCTACCTCGAAGAGCTGAAGTAGCGCGACAGCGTATGTGTGTTTATTTCAGTGAATATGGAAACACGGTGAAAAACCGCAAGGCTTCTCTGCGTGGGAGGAGGAAACCAGAGCGAGTTTCCAATCCGCCTCTGTAGCTTGAGAAAAAGCCACTCTTACGTTTATTTGTGCAACCTGCTGCAGCTAAAAGTAACTCAAACCCAAGACGGGCAGGGTTGGAAGGGGGTGGGTTGAGCTCTTTGAGCAGAAAAAAGAACTTACAAAGAAGCCAGTAGGTGGCACCGTTTCACGTTGTGATTTTGCAGAGGAAGACGAGTTCAATTTGCATCTGCCTTTTTTTGAAAATTTTTATTTTCAGATTTGTACATTCATGTGCGTTGGTTAACTTACCCTCCGCTGGTGTTCCCGTTTTTGCTGAGATGAGTGCGAGGCTCACTGGAGGCCAACTTCAGCAGCTCGTTCCACTCTCTTTCCCATTCTTCTTCTGTGTAAACCAGCCCTGACTGCACACACAAAAAAAAAAAAAACACGGCAATGAAATTTAAATTACAGTTTGCCATAAATTAACTGTTAATTCAAAGTCACTGCGTGCTTCTTTTAGATTAAGTGCATTTTTCAAAATGAAAAAAAAAGTGAAGAAATACAGCACCGTGTTGAGCCGTCTCCCATTTGTTTACGATTTACCCTCAAGAAGTAAAATGGTACTCATCAATAGTTCTCCAGGTTCTCTAAATTATATTTAAAGCCCTCAAAAACCACATCAGGTATTGAATCGGTAATAAATATAAAAGCCAAAATACGATGGAATGCCACATTTTCATCAATTCAAATAAATAAAGAAAACACTCAATACTACTTTAAAAGATAAAAAAAAAAACATTCTGGCTACCTTGAGTAAAACATAAATGGTATTTGTGCAATTTCACACTTTAGAACAGAATATCAAAACAAATTGAAATACTAACCATAATTTATTGTTGTGCAGTTATTAAACTTAATTTGAGGAGAGTTTCATTGATTTCGAACCGAAACGTTTAGTGAGAAAATTTAACTGACCACCCAACACCAACTTGTTATACTGGCTTACCTTATAAAAAGATCACCAAAAACAAAATCTGCGTATTGAGCAACTGAAAACCACAGTTGTATTTTAGTAGGTGATTTTGCTGTATTCTACATGTCAAAAACAAATTAAATGTTATAGTTAACATTTTAACTGTAATAGTATTTTTTAACAGCAGAGCAGTGATTGGTTTTCAATTTTTCTGAACATAAATAAGATCATGTTATGCATTTTACATGTGTTTTCTGTGTAATTATTGTGATTCTGCAGTTTTGTTTTGTTTTTGTTTGTTTTTTTAAACATGCTGTGAGAATCCAGCCAATGTCTGCTGCCATGCGACGGCAGTCCCTTCCAAAACTCAAACCAGAACACCTCCTTTCATGGAATCCGTCTTACATAACTGGGCCAACTGGAAGACTGGAAGACTGGAATTTTCGAACATAAACATCTGGACAACTTCTTTGCTTGGGCTATCTTTGGTGACACACTTTTTCTCATAGATTGGAAAAAAAAAAAACTTTAATCCGACATCAGGGCAACAGGAGGAGGCAGAGGAGGTGCAGAGGATTTGGCAGCATTACTTGAACTGCTACAGCACTAATATACATTTAGAAACACAGACAATCTGCTTCCAGATTTTGAGTGAGGCTCAGTTAGGAAGCAAAAATCAGCATTACTTTAACCAGAGGTCTTCAGGAAATGACCTATTGCTCTACTCTTATTAAAAAGTATCATTTGGAGAGGTGGCATTGTGTCTGATTTGCATGGACGGGCGCTCGGCGAACCTCCTTGTTCTGCTGGGTTTGCTGCCACCTCCACCTCCTCTTCAGAGCGTCTCTCTCTGCTCCACTTTTCATCATGGTGTACAAAGATTTCCTCAGCATCAGGTCTCTGTCATGAAAGCCCCACATCCCTGGAAGACAAAAACACAACGGTAGGAACGACTCCGACTGAGAAAAGAATGCACTGATCACTGGCTGTCCGTATGTTGTCATTCTTAGATGACCGCAGCTCCTTAACTAAAAAAAAAGCCCTCCTCAGACAGAGCTTGTCAGGACAGATTACAATAACTCCGGTGCCTCTAGACCTCGGCTGCCCTCAGAGCCCTCGCACTGGGGAGGAAAGAATCTGGGGAGGGTGAACATGCCATGTCTCTAGAACACAAAGTACAGGTGAGCTATTCTTTCCTCTTGTTCCTGTCCTTTTAGCTTTGACTTGTCCTTCTTCAGCAAGATTTTGGAGTCATTAGCTGTGACACAACACCAGATGTTTCCAATCCAGGAACGAGGCCAGCCTTCTGGTGGCAGAGATTTAATTTGTGGTTGAATATTCACAACATTTTTGCTTCAGTAATTTCCCAGTTAAACGCTTCTTTACTTTTGGTTAACTTTAAGTTACACATATGATGCAGCAAGTACTATAGTTTCAAAACGCAAAATTCAGACCTTGTTGCTCTTGTTGAGTGTCCCACTGTGCATCTCACTATGCTTACATTCAAATACAAAATCGGTTAGCATTAGTAAAAAAAACATATTCATTTAAGTACACACCTATGGTTTTAGAATAACACTCAACGTTTAAGGAGTCTGAACTGCAAAAATTAACATCTGTGGAATGTAAGCAGATTAATACAACTTGTGACATCTATTTTTGTTTAATTTCAAGGTGAATAATACGTCTCACCAAAATCTCACATGAATTTTTAGTGATTTTATATAAGCAATAAAGTGAAATTATAGGTTAAAAGTTTTGAGCCTCTTTCCCCACTTTCATCACAATTCATTTAAAATTCATTGCAGTTGCACATTTCCACCAAGCTACCAAACTGTAACCACAGTTAAATCATCTGAGATCAATGATGTGCTGAAATGTTAGTTTTTTTTTTTTTTTTTTTTTTTTTTTTTTCCACTTTCGGGTCTCTTGTTTCTTTGGGGGGTTTATATACTCCCTTACACAGATTG
>NW_015112960.1:286548-314848 GCF_001443285.1 Poecilia latipinna | reverse complement strand
AGTTAAATCATCTGGGATCAATGATGTGCTGAAATTTTATTTTTTTTTTTTTTTTTTTTTTTTTTTTTGCAGCATTCTGGACTCTGCTGTTCCTGTGGTAGTTAATCCATCACCTCACTGAAGCTGCAGAAATGTGTTAAAAAGTCGCGCTTGCAAACAACAACAAGTATTCCATGTGTAAAGCTGGAATTTACCCAGTTAACATGCTATAGAGGTTAATGCATTTTACATAAATGCCAAGGTTTGCACTTTATAATAGAAAGGAAACCTAACTGGAGATCAGTATAAACCAGAAGGTTCAGGGCAGAATAGGTCTAAGTAAAAAAAACAACAACTGTTTTTGCACCAAATTGCACAGCAGACATTTAGGTTTTTAGGGGTCACTCACCCAAAGAGGCAGCATGGAGGAGGCAGTTACCATCCCCTGTGGTGGCCAGAGGAAGAAGCTTCTTACAACTGGTGCACATGGTGGACCACCAGTTCAGACGTCCTGAAAAGACAAGAACGCTCAGAAAGTCGCCTTTGATGACAAGCACTGCAGCCAGCAGACATGCTACACAAGTGTAAAAATACACACTGCAGGTCGCAGTATCATGAGTGTCGGTATTCAACGCAGAGCGCCACTGAGCTTTGCGGAACCACGACGGCTCTACTTCACAATCAGTTGTTCTGTTATGTATATATGAGGATCCTTGATTGCAGATCGATGTTACAATGTTCTTCCTACAGGTTGAAGATTGCAAAACTGACGTTCTAGGTGGTTTAGGAGAGAGAGTGTAGTTTAGAATAAAGAATCTGAACTCTGGAAATCTTCAAATTATTAAATTTCACTTAGTTGAGTACATGCATCTTAATACCAATTGTCCAATTGTGAAATAGAGAAAAAAAAAAAAAAATAGAACGTTGTTTCACACATTGCACTCTGCACATGCATCAGTTGGTTACGTTCCTTTTTAACCTGTATATGATTCACTTTCTTTTTTTTTTCATACAACCACTGCAGTCCCCCAGAAGCTACTTTGAAATCACTTCTCTACCTTTTCTAAAAAAAAAAAAAAAAAAAAAAAGAAAGAAGTGAGAATGAAGAAGAGCCCTGAGCACGACACATAGACTGACTGCAGGCGGACCGCACTGCTCTGAGCCTGGCCGATCTGGCTCCATCATTTATTTAACAACAGTAAACACAGAGGAGCCTCTGAATGATTTAGCCTTCACTGTAGTCACAATTAAACTGCAGACTTTCCTTTTTTTATTTCTGCAACTTGCAGTTCTTTATTTCTGAGCTACTGTAACCTCCTGTTGTTTTATGATGCTGGCCTCATGGCGTGCTCTGCATGCAGTGCATATGGGCAATTCTACCTGCTAGGAAATACAGAAAGATGCATATCGGTGCATTTTACAGTAACTTTTGCATAATTTGCAAAAAGAAAAAAAAAACAACAAAAAAAAAACAATTTTACTGACTGAAAAATTATTTCCTATTATTTTTCAGCAAGCAAAAAGGATTTGACACGCCGTTTTAAGATGCTTTCTTTATGCCTTATTGGTAAAATATTCACATTTTCTGCTTGTTTATTATAACATCAGAGTGAGAAGGGTTCTCTGCAAGATTAAAACTTTTGAGCAGGTTTCTCTCCTTCAGTTGAAAGTGTCAGATGGGATATGAACCCTCTGGGATGCGGGAGCCTTCGGATTAGCTGTTGTCATCCTCCCTCCCTGATGCTGCTGCTCTGATCTGTTCTGTCTCACTGGGTCAGTCTCATCTTGTGCATCTGTCTGTATTTCAGACTTAATGGAATTTTTTATTGCAACTACTCTGTTTGGCTTCAGTTTACTTTAAACAAGTGAAGAATCAAAAAGACTAAAATGAATCCCTTTTTTTTATTTTTTTTGCAAAATAGCTCAATTTCAGTCAATGTCTTGTGGAGATCTATTTTTTTAAATGTCGGAACAGAGACACAATTCTATCAAGGCCTGAACTTTGACTGGACCATTCTAGCACAGGAGTATGTGTTGAACTAACCACTGCTAGAAAGTGAACCTCTGCCCTAGTTTCAAATCATCTCTAGAATCTAACAGACTTTCTTTGAGGTTGTCATGTATTTATAGCCATTTACAAGCAGCTGCGCAGAGATTCTTCCACCCATAATGCTGCAGGTCAATGTGGGCCGCTTAGCAGCTTCTCTGATTAACGCTGTGTAGATTTGCAATTGCCACAGTCTTTCAATATTTAAATGACTGATTGAACATTTGGGGTAAAGTTTTGCGAACAAACCCCTTTTTTCCTTCACCTGTCTGCTGGGGTCTTTGATGCCTGTTTGCTCACTTCTGAAGGTAAGCAGTGGCACTGGGTTGTAAACGTAAAATTGAATTTCTTTCAACATCACAATGATGCACAACTTTGTGTTGGTCAATCACATACAATTCTAGCAAAAATACACCGAGGTTTGTGGTTTTAACATGACAAAATGTTCTGTGCTATATCCTCATCGGACTCACCCGCCTGTTCCAGAGCCATCATGGTGGACTGCTCTATTAGATCCCTCTCTATGAAACTCCTAAAGTCCTCGCTGTAGACGCTGAGATCGGGTAGCTGGAATGTGTAAATGGGCATCTCAAGAGGGAACTGCTCGCTGGTGCACTCGTTCGCCACCTGCAGCCGTGCCAAGGAGACGATAGCAGAGCTGGCGTGGGAGATTCCACGGGACAGACGCTTCTCTAGAGGCGAACACAAGCAAGGTGGTGCAGATAAGACGTAAGACGAGGTTCATGGGAACAAAAACAAACAAACAAAAAAAAAAACGCCGCCACTGCTGATGCTGAACTGGCTTTACTACCTTGTGCATTGTCCTCCTGCTTCTGTGCACACGGCCTGTCGATCTTGCTGACATGGCTGGGTGTTTCACGTGTCTCTGGCTGTTTGTAGTAGCGGCCCTCGTTGAAGACCTGCGGCAGGTTGGCAGTGTGGACCTGCCTGAGCTCCTCGTAGTCGTTCAGAGCAGCACTGAGGTCCCAGTTTTTACCTGAAGGAAAAAAAAAAATGGAAGTCAGAGTTTATTTTTTTCAGGAAAAAAATAAACCTCCATTAAGTTTTCTGCTTCGATTTCATTACAGTCCCATGCATGTAAGCAGATGTCATAGTGTGCAAGACGACACCGCACACACACTAAAAGTTTACAGTAAACAGCTTACAGTTGGAGATGAATTAGATAACTCTATTTCACTGAAAAATTTAAACAACTTGGTATGCTTTTTTTTCACTTTTGACTTTTAAATAATTGAAGAACATAGCATCTCTAACATAATAATAATTTTAAAAAAACACATCGGTCCACATAGCTTCACAGATTTATAGCTTCTCCACAAGAGAAGATGTTGCAGTGCTTTTATCAGAGGAAAACATGCTGAATCATAGCGAGGCTGGGTGTTGGCACGAAAATAAAGTTGGAGAGGGAGACAGGACCTTCAATATGGTGACAGCAATATCCTGACATGCACAAAGAGACACCCCTGGCTGTCTCCTCCGAGTTCTGTCTCTTTAACAGAAATCCCCTCAAGGTTTAAGACAAGCAAGTCGGTTTCTCATACACTACTGTCTGACTTCTACCACCGCCACAGGAATCATCCAAAAAAATAATAATATCAAAAAGAAAAGCACGCAAATGCCTACGTCTACATTCACTGTAACCTGAGTGTGTTTGTGAAAGTCGATCTACTAATGACCTCGGCGTGATGGAGAGAGCCGAGGAGGAAGACCTCGGCCTTCCAGACAGGATGTCTGTCTGTGAGTCTGAACATGAATATGAAAGCATGTCCCGCTTAAGCAGCTGCTTTTGCATTCGTCAATGCAAAACGCATTTCACGGAATGGATTTCAGCAGCATGAGCTTCAGAGAAACAGGCCTACAGCCGACAGTTCAGCCTCTCAGCAACATTCGGCACCTTAATGCATCGTCTTTAAACGCTTAAGTGAAAAGCTTTCTTTCAGGATCCTGATTGATACTTAGCACAGACACACTCTTCTGAAGCATGAAAATACATAATCAATATCCATTAGAGACACTTCAGATGCATAAGTCCAGATTCTGATACAAGAGGCAAAGCATGGATCGATTATACCAAGAGTTTAAAAATGTACAGCTTCAAAATTCTGCGGTTCCTTCATTCATTTTAAAATCTGTCTTACAGAATGCCGGTATAAAGCACAGGTGTGCTCCTTCCCCGTCTGTTGCTACACACTGCCGTCAGGTAGCTGAAAGAAAAACCTTCACAATTTTCCCAGACCAAGACAAGTTCAGATATTTGGAAAGAATTTCCAAAAAAGCACAAGCGGAAACGGTGGGGAGACTCCAATGTACCTCCTATTGTTCTAATTAAAGGAAACAACAGAAATAAATCTGCAGCTGACAAGCAGCAAGTCTGTTAGGAAGCAGATTGCAAACTGGCAACCGGAGCAAACAACAGCAATCTGTTTGACTCCTTGTTCTCTAGAAAAAGCAAACTGGTAAAGAAAAAAATTAAAAAAAATAAAAAAACTTCACCATTCTAGAAAATAAGCACTTAAAAACTACTTAGTTAAATGTTGTCTATACATTTAAAAAAAAATGTCTAACATGATAATCACGTAATGTAATACTAACATATATTGATTAATGTGGCTAGAATAATGCTATGCATTTCATTTAATTGTTTCTTTTACTACTACAAATATTGGGAAAAAAATACAGAAAAAATAAAATACATATAAGCTATAAAATATATGATTATGGTCTGAAACAATAGAGCTCCTTTTAGTGCTTTACTTGTAAATAGTTAGCAAACTGAGGTAAAACAAAAAAAGTATTCCTCGTACAACAGTCTCTAAAATGCGACAAGAAAAATGAAAGTCAGAGCCAATTAAAAGGCAGTTCAATACCCAAAACAGCCTGTAGAGAGCAGCACATGTAGCACAACTGCCTCGTCTTCCTCCTGGCTGGGACCGGAGTGCAACAGAGCAGCTGGTCTATCAACGCAGGTCTGTGTCAATGCACATCCTAAAGGCTAAGCTAATGTCAGGGGGCAAAAAATAAACCAAGGCGAGACAATCGGGGCTTGAGTCCGCGTCGTCTGAGTGCACTGTCTTGTTTGATGTCTGCTCGTGTCACACATATCCCGTTGAGGCTTCGCACCAGAGCAGGTTTTGGGGCAAAGCAAGGAGAGAGAGAGACAGAGAAAGAGAAAGAGAGAGAGAGAGAGAGAGAGAGAGAGAGAGAGAGAGATAGAGAAAGAGAAAGAGAGAGACAGAGAGAGAGAGAGAGAGAGAGAGAGAGAGAGAGAGAAAGAGAGAGAGAGAGACAGAGAGAGAGAGAGAGAGACAGAGAGAGAGAGAGACAGAGAGAGAGAGACAGAGAAAGAGAAAGAGAGAGACAGAGAGAGAGAGAGATGCAAGAGGCTGGAAAAACAGGGACACATTTTGTGAACACAGATGAAGATGTATCCCAGATGTATGTACATTTTTCTCAATGTAAATTTAAATGTAAAAGTTTAATATTGAACCTAACCCGGCTGACATTCATCCACCTCTCTGTTGTTTCTTTTATCAGAACCACACATGCGCCTGCAGCCCTCTGCTGCTCAGTGAGTGCCAGCGAATGGACACAAAGCTTCTCTTGGGGAGTTGCACTCGTAAGCCCGTCAGTCCTGCCTCTAAATCAGCAAACCTGCCTCCTGTTTCAGGTTCCTTTGATTTTGTCATCTTCCTTCCTTCTCATTCCCGTCTCATTTGCCCCCACCTCCACGCCCCTTCGAACAGAAAATCTTACCTTCCAGCAGGTCTCTTGCCAGACCCGGTTCTGCCCCCGTGGACCGAACAAAGTCTGACAGGACCGCGTCCATGTCCAGAGTCATGTGATCATGTGTGTGTGCTGCCCACGGTGCAGCGGTGGCCTTGGTGGACGCCAGCCTTCACGTTCTCATCTGGGAGCAAACAAAGCAGAGAAGGAAACATTAGAAGCAACGAGGACGCCACTTTACAGTAAACTGTTTAGCCACACCTCAAAGATCTCATCCCTGGCGAGTCCCTGTGAGAAAATACGAGCGAGATTGCCTGGTCTCTTATTTCAGTCCTGGCTCGGGCCCGTTTGTACCGAGGCGTAATGCTTCATGGAGTGCTCCTGCCAGGAGTCATAACATAATACCCAGCATCAGAGATATCAGCAACAGCCAGTGCTTATGTTTCCGGGACACACCTGCCCACTTCCAAAGGCTTTCCTCCTCTGTCCGTAACCACAACACAGGGTTTGTACCGTATATCCATTTTCAAAATCCCAGTATTTTATGACAATAGTTTCTAGGTTCTTTCTTTGTTTTTCTCCTGACATTACAAACATTTGTGGGCCCAACATTTGACTTATGGGGTTTTATAATGAAAGAAATCACTTAAATATGACATATCTGACAAGGCACAGGCAGGTGAAAGATCAGCAAAGGTGGCACATCACACCTGAATAAAAAGAAATTCAAGAACAGATGAGAAACAGTCAATCAGACGGCAAAAGTTTAGAAAGTCACTCTCACTGAACCATGTTGAAAGTAGCTATCCACAGAAAACACAGAACGGTGCTGGAGCTCCCAAAATTACTCCAAAAGCACATCGAAGACATAGCCAGATCCCACAAAAGAACCCAGAAGGCCAGAACAACATCTAAAGAACTGCATTTAAGGTACACTAGCCCCAGTCAGGGTCAGTGGTCATGATTCAACAATAGGAAAGAGACTGGACAAAAAAGGCAATAGATTTTGGACTAATCAGACAAAACTTTAATTTTATGAAATATTTCTAAAACAGCATCTAAGATTGAGCTGTCTAGTGGGACAAAGCAGGACTTTGCCACAAAGAGGCGTATCGGTTATCAAGTTGAGCAGTGCTTACTTTTTCATACATTTTTTTAAGCATCACTGTGTTAGATAAAAATTTAAATTATTATGTTGGAAACCAAGATCTACGGAAGTACTGATTTTTATCCCGTAGATACAGATCAGAAGTTTTTTTCCAAACTCATTTTATAATTTTGCATGGAACAAGGAAAATGTCCCAATCAAATTCCATATTTTTTCCACATTTTTCAAGATTCTGTAGGAACTCTAGAGATATGTAGCCTAGAACAAAGTATTAGCAGGAAATCTTTAGGTGTGAGTCAGAAACAAAACTTTATTTTGACCGAAAGTCAGGACGCCTGGTGCCCGTTTCTCTAACTGGATGATTAAGCGCGGTGCTATTTAGTTTCTAGCTGGAGAGCATATTTGAAACTAAACAGCACTGTGAATCTAATGATCAACAAGCGAGACACTATTGGGTCATAAATAACAGTTAACATGCAGATGCATTCACTCCCGCGGTTTGGGGAATAACTGAGCTCATGCATAACTTTCATTCCAGCAGAGGCTGGGTGGGTGACAAAGGAACTGATCTCAGAGCACCAGCAGAAAAAAAAACAAACACCCACAGGCATGAGACTGTGACACCAGGCCTTTGTGTGCAGACCGGCAGCCTGAAGGCTGAGGGGTTATTAGTGCACAACCATGTCAGCAGGATGGTGAACAACAGAAACACAACAAAAACAAACAAACAAAAAAACAAAAAAACTGGACAATTATGAGTTTAGAACAAAAAAAAAAAAAAAAAAAAACATAATGTGAAGAAAATGTATGTTGATCCGTTTGACCATAATTAAACAGATCATGATAAGATAAATCTGAGTAATACTAATACAATACTTCTCTCTTTTTTTTTTTTTTTTTTTTTTTGTAATTTTTTTTTTTTTTTTCCCGCCATAATAATCTTTTTGGAAGGCAATGTTTATTAACAAACTGTTATTCATATAATATGTCTGAGATTTGAATGTAATCAGTTAAATGTCGAAGGTCTTTGCTGTAAAACAATATAATTATGAAAACCGACATTTAAAATGTCAATTTCGTCAGTGTCCTTAAAGAGAAAACCATGTCAACAGGAACCTCCATCAGACCTAAGCACAACTCAGGAGGTGTTTTCTTTCTTTGGGGGACTAAAATATTTCACTACTGCATAAAAAAACCTAATGGGTGAACGGTAAGCTAACCTTTAAGAGAGAATATTGCTTTGTAGCACTAAACACCTCGTTCCTTGTAGTGCTGAGCAGAAACTAAAATAGTGGATTATTATAAACCATGACCTCACTTTCCCCCAACCTATAAGCAGCGATGTTCAAATTGCTTTTCCATGTGGGAGTTAATTATGACTCAGAAACACCGAAAAGCGTGGTCTCACACCTGACGTAAAACAATGTGGGCCACAGAAATGTGCTGTCCAGCTTCCTCTTAGTCAAAGTGACATTTTAGCAAGTTTGTCAGCTATAATGAATCAGACTTACAAATATGGAGTGGCATTACAGCAGCAACAAAAACAAAAACTGACAGAATTCAACTAAAAGCTCCACTCTTAAGAGAAAACAGAACAAGATAATTAAACTATTTCCACATCACAGCCTTACAGACAGGAAGTACTGGATTTAACAGCTGCTGGTGTTAGTGAATGATTATGCATGCATGATGATGTGAAAATGACACAATATCGAGTAACTATATTGTTACAGTCTGCTCGGTTTCAACGATAAAATACTAGGATAAATTCAAAAGTGAACAATTTGTTATTTAGGTTTTGGGGTAAACAGCAAAAAGTATTTTAATACAACTACTTTTATTTAATTTTATCTTATGCATTTCTTTTAACATTTTCATGATAAATTGTATTACATTTGTGTGTATGAACATATCTATGCTTAAATCCAGTGGAATACCACTTTGTGGACAAGAGAGACACTCAGTAGACAACCATGAACCCTGATGGAAACAATCACTTTTCTGTGCTGGTATATTACATCCAGCCCATATAAAATAAATGCGAAAGCCGAGGCAGTGGAAACTATGGAAATCAGTTTGAAGGAAGAAATGCCTGGAACAAACACAAACTCTCAGAACTGAAACTCAAAACTCAAAAGCAGTTAAAAGTAAATGCATATGCATATGCATAATTTCATAATGAAGAAAAAAACAATAACAGGATGTCGATTTAACGTGAGTCACACAACAGCTGAATGCGAAAGTGAACGAAGCGAATAAGAGCCCTCTTGTCTTAGTTCGCCTCTAAACTTACATCCAGAGTCTTTGCTGACAGTTGGTGAGAAGCCATCTGATGACCACAGGACCGCCAGGATCAAACGCTGATCTAGTCCATGGCTTCAGTGGCAGCAGAGTAGAGGAAGACTCTGGGGAAGCAGAGAATCCTGGAAGACACAGAAAAACAGAGATCATCAAAATAAGTTACCAGACTTACTCTGAATAAGAAAACAAAAAATGCATACTAAGCTAAATATAGAAAAATAAATAAATAAATAAACATGTTGGGAGCAGATTCAGATTATAGAAACTAAATCCTGAAAATGGCCGAGTTGAAGCATTAAGTTAATAATTCCTGAAATTAAAAGGTGGTATTGTAAAATACTTTTAGCATCTTAATGCTGCATCTATCCACATTGGTATTTCCGCTGATCTGCTTCAGAAAATGTTGATCTCCTGAGATTTTCACTCGTTGACCTCATCTCTCAGGTTTGCTGAGAGTTGTCCCCCCCAAAAAGAGAAAACATCTGGTGATTAGCAGCTTTGAGGATAACAATGTTGTTAGAAAGGCAACAGAAGCTCAAATAACCACTTGTTACATCTAAGGTATGTTGAGCACCATGTCTTAATGAACTATTCATTGGCATGCTGAGAGGCACTCCATAGAAGCCACAAGTCCAACGAGCTCACCAGATTTGGACTGACAAAACATTGTCTAGTGTAAGAAGCCTCTATTTCAGCGGCAATAGTAAGATGGTTGGATCAGAATCGGGGAGAAATAGCATAAAAGAGTGGATCCATTCTGACTTGTAATCAAGTCAGAATATTTAGATATGGTTAAGAAATGATGTGAGGGATTTTCATTGTACACTTTTGGTTCTCTAACTTCACTTGAGGCCTTCACGCTAAATATCATTCCAATAGAACAACCTTTGGGATGTGGTGATAAGAGAGGTTTGCGATATTGAGGTGCAGGCTAAATAAAATTCCAGCATGATGCCATCATGTCAGTTTGGACCAAAATCTTCTAAGACAAAGCACAAAGCAAAAGAAGGCTGG
This sequence comes from Poecilia latipinna, assembly GCF_001443285.1. Taxonomy (NCBI): domain Eukaryota; kingdom Metazoa; phylum Chordata; class Actinopteri; order Cyprinodontiformes; family Poeciliidae; genus Poecilia; species Poecilia latipinna. Next base: position 304,655 of record NW_015112960.1, on the reverse strand, counting down.
ACCCAATACTAGCAAGGCATAACTTATAATCCCTGGTGAAATATTATGGATAATCTTGATTTGAAATCCCATTTCAAATCAACTTATTGTTAAATTAGAACAAACTTTATAGTTTTTTTTTCAAAGAAATTCAAGACATTATTTAAAATATTTAAATATGTTTTTATATTAAATATACAAAATAAATATAACAAGATGCAAACTTAATTAGCTTGGCACAATCTTAGGCAGAAGTGAATGTATTTTCTTTTGGTTTTAAAATAAAATGTCTTTGTTTTGTTCAGTGATTCAGTGGAACTAACAAGATGGAATTATTTAAAAACCACATCAGGGCAACAGTGTCTGATTGACAATCAACACCTTTGTTCTAAGCGTAGAGATGTAGAGATGCATCAGTAAAATCTTGAGTCATAGTATTAACATAAATTGTAAAAAAGCACAGGCACTAGAACAGAGTCTTGAGGGACACATTTTGTGATATTTAGGAAATAGAAGGAATCATACTGCTTATGCTGAGACAAATTACTTAAAAACATGTGGTGACCTCCAAAAGGTCTATAAATTAGTTAATATGAGTAGTTACTGTTAAGATTCAACAGCAGGGATTTCTGCTTCTTGTAGCTCCACACAAGTCATCATTTATCTAACTTAAGAAAACATTTGTCATTGGGAAAAAGTTGACAATATGATTCATTAGTTCCCACAAAAGTTGTTTCAACACACTATTGCAAGTGCATGCTGTGGCCCTTTACACCTGGTCATAAGATGTAGCTTTGTTTGTCACTTCTATTTATATTTGCAACCGCAGTTTTATCTTTCACCTTGTGCAGAGACTGTAGTTTCAGACCAAAAGCCACCATGTCATTGTCACTTACCGTTTAAACCTTGAGTTTCAATGCTGCACATAGTAGTGCAACACATAAAGCACACTGTGTTGTTTACTTCCTGAGATCAATTGGCCCAAGGACACTTTGATCTAGTTCCTTCAGGTATATGGGGCGACTTTAGATTATCTGAATCATCCAACCATTCATCCATCTTCATCCATCCGAAGCACACAGAGCTTTACAGTCGTTAAAAAAAAAAAAAAAAACTAATTTGAGAAAACTTGAAAAATAAATCAGTTTCAAAGAAGGAGGAACTGAAACGAGGTAATAGTGCAGTTTACTGAAGATGCTGTAAATCTTTTAAAAGGTATTAATGAAAACAAATTATATAAGAATAATATGACAAAATTATAAATGCAAAAACACAGAAACCTCTATCAAAGATGAACGGCCCCCCAATAAATGAATTTTAAAATTGATTGATTGCTCAGTACCTTGTTGTAGATAAAGATGGGATAAAATATTTTTTCCTGTGAAATATTTTTTGCCAATTCTCATTAAATGAAAGTGACAGTCATTTATTCTTGAAAGCTAACACATATTTTTATTTAAACTTTAGTCTTTCTCTAACAAATCACAAAATGTAACTGTGACAAAGTAAGGAATGTGCATAAAAATAAAATTATTTCAACTTTAAGTGGAGGACTGGAGCAAACATTTAAATCTAAAATAAAGACAAATAGCAGTGCAGTTAAACTGATGACATCTTTGCCATAATTGTTAATAACTAGAAACTACTTCATTTAAAAGCCAAACAGATGAATAGATGTGTCTTTAGTCTGCTTTAAAAACACAAAAAAACTGAATAAAAGCAACAGTTGGAAAATCTAAACTAAATTAAAAAGTGTCACATTTCTGTGGTAGTTGTCAACCTCTGATGTAGTTTGAATTTTCTATAAATTGTCATTATGCTGAAACGCACACGGTTTCCCATAATAGCTATAGATTGAAGCAATGTTTGATCTGTAAGCAATCAAAATGTTGCTGTGTCAACTGTACTGAAAAGTCTATGATCCTGAAGAGTGTTTAATATTTGATTTAATAATTCATGATGTTCTGGATTAATACATTTAAAATGCACTTTACAGAACAACATAGCCGTACCTGTGTAAAATTTGAAGATTCTGGAGCTCCTTTAAAATCAAAATCAGTCACTTCTTCAAAAAAAAAAAATAAATAAATCTACAGATAAAATCTTCTGCAGTTCCAACTGACAGTAAAGAAAAACGGTAAATAATCTGGCTGATTAAAAAACATAAAAACTTACTTTACTGGGAAATGGCTCTGAAGGAACCTTATAAATAAACTGCAGTCTCGCAGAACAACACTGGAAGCGATCAGAAACACGCCTCAACACAATCCCTACAGTCAGAAAAGTATTTATCATTCAGAACACTTTTATACATAGTAAAAAAAAACAGAAATCTGCAAATGAGCTGCCGGCAATTTTTCCATGATGCACGTCTTAATGTGAATGTAGCCATCTTCCAGTAACAGGATGATTTATAGCTGAGATAATTGTCTCCATAGTGAGCAGTGATCGCCCACATGTGAGGCTGGTACACAGTAGGTGGGAGGTGAAAACACGCACTGAGACTCCAAGCTTTGCACTCCATCTTTTCCATAATGGCAAAATATTAATTATTAGGGTCAACAAGTGTTTATGCCTTTTTTGTGTGGCTCTAAATAATATTTTAAAAATTGTTCTTTTTTTGAAAAATTTATATTTATATTATTACTATTGTAAATGTCAGTGAAGGGAACATTTAGGAAACACGTGGGCTTTGAAAGAAGTCACATCCTGTTCATTTATGTACATATATTTTATTTTAACCTCCACATAGGCGCCTTGTCAATTTTTACTTTATATTAGCTTCAGATTTGTTTCAGTTTTAGGCTTTTAGTACTTTTTCAAAAGCCAGCAAACAGGTGTATGGTTTGTAATACAAAGGAGAAAAAAAATCAAACAGAAGCAGGCGATGCTCAAGGAGTCCAGACACAGGATATTCCTTCTTAATAAATATCCAGTAATATTACAGAATTACACAAAAAAATAATACATGAAAAATGAAGCTGTTGTACAAAAGCTGAATTTATGCTAAAGCTTTTCATACATCTGCTGTGATTCACTGCCACGACTTGCTAAGGGTGCTGGCCGTAGCTGTCAAGTAGCTAATGTGTAATTGAACATAAAACAAATACTAAACCTAATGCATCCAACTTTGAAAAGAAGAAACCGTTTATCTATAGGCAGCACATATCTATCGGCTGTACGTACAGTAACATGAAATGCATATTGGTAGCATTTCGTAAATAATTTTCTTAACCTTGCCTGTAACATGATTGTTGTAAAAAAATGGAAAAGTCAGTGCTCGCTATTTTTTAGCTTTTATTTAAGTCGTCTTCTTCGATGTTGGAATTAAACAGGCTCACACACATTTCCTAAGTCTCTCTTTCATTGTCGTTCTCAATGCCACTTTCATCTCAAGGCAAATTCATTGTACTTGTCATCAAGTAGCAGACTAGCCTTTCAAAACCCCTTGGTAAAAAACCATGTGGTGTTCAAAGTGTGAGAAAAAAATACCGACTTCTAGTCTGGAAATTACGGTCATCCTCATGTCCAGTGGATCCCTGCAGCTCCACCAAAGTTACCATGGACCTCTTCTCTACTTCACTAGATAAAGCTCTGCCAGCCCAGGATGTTGTGTGTAGGTGGATGCCCATGTCTTGGTTTGCAGCTTTTCCTTTTCACAAAACGGATTGAATGGTTCTCCTTGAAATAGGACATTGTTTAATAACCTACAACAATAGGTTATAAAACTAGGAGAACTTTCAGGAAGAAATTCTCTTCAGCTTTTTTCCTGACCTTTCTGCTGTGTTCCTTGGTCTTTATGATTCTGTTTGTTCACTAATGTTCTTAGGCCAGCTGCATTAACAATGACACAAAATTACATGCTAGCAGGCTCCTTCCTAGATATGTTGCAATAGATTTCATTAATGGACGCCACATTTATACATTACACTGTATCCTGGCGTACCACACAAATGTCCAATAGAATGCACTAAAAGTGTATGGCCGTACTATGACAAAATAAAAAAGTTCAAGGCTTATGATTACTTTTGTAAGACTCAGTAAATTAATAAAACCTCAGCGAGTCAGATCCTTTCCTTGCTAGTCTGAATTTTTTTGGATTCTTCAGGCCAAACAGGGAGTAAAATCTACTTTGGCTTGGTTGAACCGCTTGGCCGGCGGGCCGAACTGTGGCTTCATCACCAGAGAGAGAGCAAGAGTTAAGCTGCAGCTTCAAGGGCCAAGCAGCAACAAGCTGTAAACGCTGTGTTCACTTTTAGATAAACAGCCCATGATCCGCTCTCTCTGGAGAGCACAGGAACACATGCATGTCTGTGTATGTATGTGTGTGAATTTTACTGGTTCACCACTCAATGTACCCTCAATATGTTAACCAATCTCAACGAAAGTGCTTCCACAAAGCATGGACAAAACACAGAAGACGTATAAAACAAGGCATTCATTCCTACGCCGCACTTGTTCACATGCTCGTGCGCAGCAAAAATGTCAAGCCACCCTCTCAGTTATGGTCAGACCGAAAAAAAAAAAAGCAAAGCACGAGCCTTTTATTCCTACAACAATGGAAACAGCACAGATATTTATGATATGCTACTAAACTGTGAAAGCAGAGAACTGTTTCAACACCGCGTCGCAGCAAAACTGCTAATGTGCAGAAGCTAGAGAGATATGTTGAGGAAATAAATGAACACGCTTGTGGAAAAACACAATTTCCACCTCACATCAATATTTAATAATCACCAGTCTATTAGAATGATTGAAAGAAGCCACAATTTACAAGCATAGGAAATTTTGTAATAGGGTGTTATGTACCACAAAAAAAAAAAAAAACAAGCGAAGAAATGACTATTTATTTATTTATGTTTAACATTTAGAGCAAGGTTAAACTGAGACTTTCAGTTTTGTCTTCAGATAAATCGGTACATCTCAAAAAGTGGCCCTTCTTCCTGTACTGCCAAAATAGAAATATTTTACTTATGTTGTCAGAACATATTTAACCACAGGTATATGATGTGTTAAAACACTGATGTGCACGGTTTGCACTTCTAAGAAGAATGGCACAATATTCAGAAAATATTTAATTGAAATTATGCTGCTGAAAATTGCAATAAAGACTCTGATCATGTTTACCAGGACGCTTTTTTTGTTGTTGTTGATGGACCAAGTCTTCATCACTCTCCATTAGCTTCATCATCTCAACCACTAATTTGAGATGGGAATTTATTACTAACATGAAGAGCATGAATGCCTAACTCTTGAAACATAAAACCCAATTCCGATATTGTACACATCACCACTGTGAAGAAAATTACACTTCAACATATTGCACAATCCTACTTCTAAATAATTCTATTGGAATATGTTTCAAAAGTGCAAAAGATATGCAATGCCACCAAGGACTCCATAGGCCCAAGCCTATCATGATAATGCATTTGAATTGAATTGTGTGGAGTTTAAATTAAATTCTACAAAGACATGTTCCATCTTTCTTCTTCCTGAAATTAAAAAGATGTGCTGCTTTCTGCATCCTGAGGGAAAGATGCTGCTGGAAGCAGTGATGTCTCTTTGCATCTAAATGCTGCTCTGCACACTGCCTGCACTGCACATTTATGAACTACAACTCGTGTTGTCAACTTGCTCTCAAGAATAATCACAATTTCCAATACACCACAAATAAAATGGGTGAGTTTTTTTGACACAGAAAAACAAGGTTTTGTTAAACAATTTCCAAACTTTCCTCACATATTATTACATATATCCTATACAAATAAAATGAAAAACATTCAATATCGTAGCAGGAGAAAATATCAAAAATTAAAAACCGAAGTAACTTGACTTGAACTATCTATACTGAATGCAATTCCATTTTCTCAACACATTCTTTATGTGAAGTCGTAATTTGCAGAGTTTACAAAGGATGTAAAAAAAAAAAAAAAACGATTCCAATGTCAAAGGTATCAGCTAGGAGAAGGGTGTAAAATAAAAACTGCTGCCCTATTTACACGCCATGGAATAGAGAAGCTCACCAATATTAGCATAAGATGTGAGACAACTGAAAATTTGCAGACAACTTTCCAACCACGTTAAACATACCAGACCTGGCCAATATTTTAAAAACCCTTGATGAAAAAAGTTTTATGAATGAAACCACGCTTTCATTTATAAAACCAAACCAAACCTGGACTTGGTATAAAAACAGTGACATGTCATGGAAAGACGCTGTGTGTAGAGTGGAAGACAGAGGCAATACCATTATCTCGACTTATATTTCTTCAGACGGAACTGAAGTGTTTGTCAAGTTATGCTAATTAAACTAACTCAACCAGAAAATTGAGAAGAATAGATATTCCATTCTTTGTAATTACAGTGAGTCACGGCATGCATTCAAATAAAAATACAGAATGACAAAATTAGGGGAAAATTAAAGACTTGAAATTGCCTAATGAGAGAAAACCTGGCAGAAAACGCGTGCGGTCACCAGAAGAGGACAATGGGATAAGAGACATATCCACAATCTGATAGGGTTGGTTAACTAAATATTACAAATAGGTTAATATTATATGACTGTCAAAAATATATTTTTGTTTTTATGCTTCAAAAATTATCCGTTTTTCTCCCGTTGTGTTAACAACTGCGTTGGGCTCGTATACTGATATTCACAATAAGTTGGAAGAACTGTAGCACAGCACCAATCTGTTGCCCATGCCATTTATATCAACAATCCAAGGTTTTACCATCTATGGCACTTCTGAGTCAGAATCAGAATTAATTATCACAGCAATGATGCTGCGGTTACCCAAGTGACATTTACTTACAACAGGAAGATTCATTATTATCTAACATATCTGGGGAATTTCTAGCCTGTAAAATCATTTCCTTTCATTAAATCTAATAACATGGCCTTGGCTGGTCATGCTTGAAGTTTGCACAAATAACTAAGTCTCTATGTAGACCCTGTTTTTAAGGTGTAGCTGACTCTCTAGCCCAATAACATCTGGAATAAATCCCTGCTCTCGTGACCCCGAACACAACAAAATGATCTTAGTTATGAAAAAAAAGGCCCTTTTTTTTTTTGTATGCTCTTGTTTATGTACAAATGAATTAAAAGAAAGGCATACCAGAAAGTGAGAAACTACTTTTTGAAAACAGCTGATAATCACTCTCCTGTCCTCAAAGGTAAATCAGCTCCTCCGTTCTGACAGAAAAGCAGTTCATCCAAACAAAGAGCCGGGTGCCAAGAGGCAGAAAATTAGACCATAACTCTTTACTTTACTTTACTTTAGAGAGATATACATAAACAGTCACCTACAACTTTTTTTTTTTTTTTACTTTTTTGTACATGATGCATATTGCAAAAAACAAGAATTTGAATTTGGCATCAAGAAAAGACATGGAAAGACTAAAATAGCTAGTCACTCTCTCCATCTCCATCCACATCAGATGCTCAGGGCAACAATCAAATCGCCATAATAATGCACATATTACTTATGATCAACATCTGCATCGGCTTTTAGAACATGATGAAAGACCAATAACATAACCATAGCCGTGTTATCCGTCAACACGCCATATTCAGAAGAAGGACACGGCTTAGTTTGTCCTGATCTCTGCTTTGATTCTTTGTTTTTGTTTCAGAAATAAGAAAAACCCACAGCCATGCAGCTAAGCTGCCTGGAAATAAAGTTTTTTATAATCTCCTGTCAACTCAATAAGTCAGAGCGAAGCATTGAACTATGTCAGGTTGGTCTGATCGCAGTCAGGTCATTCTATGTCACAGCACAAAAAAAAAAAATAAAAACCCTCTCAGTTCAGGTCAGCGAGTGGTACCAAGCAGGGTCCTAAAGCTCTGCTCCAAATTCTTCTAAGTCAAATATGTATTTAATGAGACCTCACAAAATCGAGCTCATTCCAACAATCGCTTTGATGGTTTTCAGCTTTGCCTCCATTAACATGTTTTGCAGGATTGGGTTGACTTTGTTTTTTTTTGTTTTTTTGTTTTTTTTTGTTTTGTTTTTTTTCATTTTAGCCAAAATAATAAAAAAATAAACTCACTGAACAGAATCATTTGGCTGCATTTGATAATTTTCACTACATCCAACAGCCCCACATTAGAAATATGTTTATAGTCTATTTTATTTGTTATTTTTAAAACAATGAAAAGAAATGTCTGTTTATTACCAATGCAACCAAAATCTAAATGCAACTATTACATATAAAATAAATAAATAATATATTATATTTATCATATCTAGCTACTTTTCCAATATACACCAGCCTCAGGACAGCTTATTGTCATTGTAAAACTATGTATTTAGAATCCAAACCAGTTTTATTCACAACGTTTGTGAACATAACAATTTGCTTTGGACCAGCTTTACTCTCAATATCTGCAACTTGTTGATTCTGAGGTTTCCGGGCTCTTTATGGGTTTATCAGATGTATCTGAAGCTGTTTGATCTCAGAACTCTGACAGAACTCTTCTCATGCAAAAGCTTTAATGTGCTCACCTTTGAAGAATGGATTTATTTCAAAATGATATAAAAAATATTTAGAAAGCATAATTTTGCTGACTTTTCTGTTCTTGTAAGAAGTGCAGACAATGGTTTTCCTATTCTTGACAAAAATCCCTTCATTCTAAATGCCAGTCTAAAAACAAATGAAACTCTTCAGTTTTCTCATCAGTTATCACGTTTACCTCTCAGCAGTCTAGGCTATCCCCGTCACTGAATGAGTGTCTTCTAATGATACTAAATTAATTAGAAAGTGTGTGTTGTTCGATTCAATTTAATCCATTTATTTGTATAGTTCCAATTCACAACAAATGTCATCTGAAGGCCCTTTAAATAACTCATTTCAGTTTAGTCATACATCCAATTTATCCTACTTCTCAAACAATGCTTCATAATAGTAAAAATATACAGCTTAGTGCATTTAGAAGCAAGCAGAGGAGGCGAGGTCACAGAACCTCTGTTGTCTGATGTAGCATCTGAGATGTATATATAAGAAAAATAAAAAAAAAAATAGTCAAGAAACTGGACTTGCACACTGCAGAAAGCTCCAGAACGAGTGAAGAGAGACGCCCCAGACTGTCGAGAGAGCAGTGAATCTGAGGCATGAAATCAAGATGGCTTTTCGGTAGTTATGTTCTTAGGGATAAATTATAAAAACACACCCAAGCCACTGCAATGTGAGATATTAAGGGAATTTGAGTAAATACAACTTAAGACCACTTCCTGTTTTGACTGATCTGCAAGCTGCTGTAACTTTAACAACTGGCATTTTAAGCTTCATCTCTGGAAAAGCAACAAATGCAGGGCAGAGGTCATCTTGTAGGTTTTCCAAAGGCACAGAAACGTCTAGGTCAGTGATCTGTGACCTGTCTCTCTTTAGGCCTTCTGCAGTAACTCTTTATAACCTTAATGACTTAGAACACATGACTTTTTTTCAATGCAAAGGTAATGAAAAGCTTAGTTTTTCATGCTATATTTACTTGGAATCTCTAGAACTTAATGGCACTAATTATACAAGGAGTTATTTTCCTTTGTTTTGGTCTGTTGTCACAAGACTGCAGATTCCGTTTTAATTTATTAAAAAAAAAAAACAGAAGTTTCCATCGAATGTTATGTTATCTTTTCTTGTAAAACTGTGATGAGATAAAATTTGATATAAAATTGGGATTCTTCAACGCAAATGCACTTTATATAGTAGGTGTTCAAATACCGTGTTTGTTTTTTTTTGTTCAAAGGTTCATTTAACTTTTGTGGTTTTAGATAAATAATTAATTAAAATTTAATTAAATTTTAATTGAATTAAAAGTGATTAAATAAAAATTTTTATCACTTTTAATGACGAAAGTGATTAAATTTAATCACTTTCGTCATTAAAAGTGATGGCAAAATGACTAATTGGATCACCAAGCTTGTGGCCTACAATAAACGTTTTAGTTAAAGAAAATATATTTTAAACAGATGTCTAATCAACGTATATTTCAAATGTAATGAAAGTCAATCCAACTGTCCAAATAAATGATTTGTTTCCTTTTGTTAGCCAATAGGTCATTAAACATTTAAAACATCAATATCCATGTTAAACTGTGTTTAATATTACACCTACTGAAACATATTTACTGTAAATATAGCGTGCTGAACTCAGGGGGGTAAAACATAGAGTTATAATATCAAGTTATAGCTTTAACAACTGTGTTTCTCCTTTACAGCTGTTAAAGTTTTAGTACTTCCTCCTGCACATAAATATTGGCTAATTTATGCAGGTAAAACCCACGTAACAAAATGTAGCAAACCTGCTTCAGCTTCAAAAATCATAAAGTCTTAACTCGGTTCATTGCATCAACTGTAGTCACTCCCACACACAGCTCAACCTGTTATAAAACCCCCCAACAGAACTCTCCTGTTTCCTGCTGTACACCAAACAAATATCACCTTACCTCATGTACTTTTTTATAGTTTTGCTCAATGTTAAACGCTGCAATCTTTTCATTCCAAGGCCACACCAGTAACTTAAATATGTAACTGAAGTTTGATTTTTGGTTCAGTCGGCTCTGTGCTGCATTTTCAAATTTGTTCTCACTTTCTCCTCCTCATGATTGTTTACACCACACAAACACAAACACAAACAAACCCACAACCTTAATTTGTGAGTATGCAGTTTGTTTTAAGAATTTCCCATTTATTCTGTCGGGGTTGGTTGTGGGTGGTGGTGAGGATTGACGCAGAGACCCAGGTTATGGTGAAGATGATGATGAATTTAATAACAAAAATGTTCAGAACAATCCAAGGCAGGGAGCACGGCAGGGAGACAAGCGCACAGCTAAATGCCGGTAGCAACTAACTACAGGACAAGAAATGAGGGCGAACACAAACCAGGACTTGGCAGTTCCACTGGAGCGTATTGACAGCAAAAGACATACATTGGACCCGACAAAGAACACAGACAACAGGTGGGACTAAATACACACAGGGGGTAATCAAAGGAACGAGACACACCTGGGAAACAATCAACGGGGAAGACGCTGTGACAGAGACACAGGACCACACAGAAAAACTCAAAAATAAACACACAGAAACACGGATCATGACATATTCATGGCTAAATGCTGAAAAGATGGTGACAGGCTAATTTGTGCTTTGCCACATGTGCTCAAAGCCATGTATGTCAAAATTAAAGATATTGTCTGAAGCTGTAGGACGTGGACAGGGTATATAATAGGTGTGTGTGTGTGTATATATATATATATATATATATATATATGATTTTTGCTTTAATGCCTACTCTTAAATTTTATCTTTTTCTACTAACTTTTTTGGGCTTTAATTATAAATTTGTCTAAACCACCATTAATTACAACTTTGCTAGCATCACATTTAAAATAATCAGTAACAAGAAGCTTTCAAGATTAATAATTAAAATACAGGAAAACAGAACAAACTTTTACACATTTTAAAACAGTGGTTTTCCTCTGGCATGTTACATAAAGTAGAGGTCACAGTTTAGGTTCTTAAATATTAAAAACCTCAGTCAAGAAAATCCTTTAACCTGAAAATTACAGTGTTTTTATTTTTCCCCAATTCAAGTGGTTTAAATTACATCCCGAGATTTATCAATACCTATAAAACTGAATTGAAAATATTTTGCAATGGCCATGTTTTGTAATATTCAGCAACAGAAACTAAATTTGTACTTTTACAAATCATAATGTGATCCTAAAGTCGCACTATTTTCTTCACTTAGTTGTGCCAATCAAAACATCTGTAAACTTCGTTTCTTCATTCCATTTTAAGGACACATCACTTCTCATCTGATTGTTGTAGTCTGAGTAATTGCTCCTCATTTTAACCTCCCCAGCTAATTTTGAGCATGTTTTATAGCAGACTTTCTGCTGCAGATGCGTTCTCACAGCTGCGTCCTGACGGAGCACAAAGCGAGGATGTGACGCAAAAAGTGTGCCATGAAAATCGCAGCGTTTTGTTTATGGTTCTCCGGGATTGGACAACGGGGCTCGTTATAATGGGAGCATCAGCAAAAAAAAAAAAAAAAAAAAACATTGAGACAGCAATTTGCGGCAGCACGCTCACATTTGTCATAAATTCATATTTATATTTTTATTTATAAATAACTGCTTTTACACTTTCATGTAGTCTAACCACTTCATAAAGAACTTTATGAGCGGCTTATTCAGCATGCTTTACAAGAAAAAGATAACGACAAAAAACAGATAACCATGCGTTATTTTTTTTTTTTACTTTCAGTACAAAATGAAAGATGTAATGAGTAGTCTAATATACGCACACTAACTTGCCAAACGACAACGTCTCAACAGCTATAAATGTGATAGAATGACAACACCCTGAAAAACCAATCAAGTGGGGTGTTTTTTATTTCATTTTTTTTTTCACAGAGGAAGAAGCGTGACCTATTTTTCCTGAGTGAATGAAAATGGCCAATCTTGTGAATCTGAATTGAGTCACCAGGGGTATCCGGTGCAACAGTGTTCGGTTTGATTTATAAACGGCTCCCTTGCTGATTGGAAGGCAGTGCAGGGGATAGCTGTGCCCTGTAGGCTTTGGGACAGTGGCAGACATCTCCAAGAGGCACTCTCCTACCAGACTCAGCACCAGACAAGGGAGGCAGCGACGCAAAAAAAAAAAAAATTAAGAGTAAGAGGAGCAAAGGCCTAAAACAAAACCATGACGTCTGACTTAGATGACTGCATCACATTTTAACCCGAAAATAAAAAAGGTAGGCCACATACGACACTGATGAACAAGTTGTTGTCCCTTTCTTTCAACCTTAATCAGAAAGAAATCCAAAACGAGTAAAATACTATTATAGACCCATCTTTTATCTCAACAGCCCTCTCAGGTACTGACCATACTGTGTCGTACGTATGCAAAGTTCATATTACATAAACAGTGGAGTAAAATAAAAAGCAAATACTGTCTGTAGTATATTTTCATTCAACATACTTAAAAAAAAACTAGGCGTTGTTATATAAGCCTGAGAATTTCATAATGGTCTATTTAAATTGTCAATGAAACGTTAAATCTAAGCGACACAATCATTTTCTTTTAAATGTAATTAGCCAAATTGCACAATCTGTGACTGAAGTACTGCTGTGTATGATAACAGATAGTTTTGGTTCAAGAATTTGAATTGAAGATATCTTGTTTAAAGCTAAAGCACAAGTCTTTAAACTAATCTTTAGCCTAATCTTGGTCATGACCAAGATTAGGAACTTCAAGGAAAGTTCATTTGGTTGGAAAAGGTAGTTAGCAAAGTCTGGCCAAATTAATAATAACAATCCAATTTTATCTTTCCCCCTAATATTGTGGAGCCTTATTGGTTACTGAACAAATGAATTAAACTTCGCAAGTTTTGGAACTGGAACACCACTAGATAGGGAATGATGTCATTACCAGATCCAAGTCTGGATGTAGAACGACTCATTTAATAAATTAAAAACTGTTCAGCATTATTCTGCAAAACATTATCTGTGTGCTTTACAGACATACTTATAGGTTCTGTTGTCCACACCATGATGTCATATCAAACTTTGATATATTAAAATCTACGTATTTGCTTGGTTAAACGTAGTTCTTGATAGTACACAACACTGTTCTGCTACCAAGTCATATCTGAGCAAAGCAGCGACTCTAAGATGGCCACCACAGCCTCATCACTTTTCCCCATTATGATTATCTAGCAGGACCCCTTCTGCGAGCTTCCACGACCTCTGGCTGACCTCTCTCCCCCTGTAGACACAACACTTACCATTCGCTTCTTCACCTGCAGATATGTCTGAAGAACAGCTCCCACTTCAAAGCTGTGCACTGATTGAACCATGATTACAATAGGCACTTGACTCGTTCATGTCCTCTAGAAACTAAACTTTCAGGGGATCAGGCATGAAGGCATGGAGTTCTTTTTAAAAGGAAACGGTGGATGGAGCGTCATTTGCAGGTTCTTTTCAAGTTATTTAGTTTCATGATGTAAATGAATAAAAGGGAGCTGCTTATTTCCCAATTCCAACAATGCAGATTTGGCGGTGTCAGACCACGTGTTTGTAGGGATGACACGGAGTTGTGCGAGTTCTGTTCTGATCAAGCGTTAATTCGTACCCACCAGGTAATGGTTTAGTAGCTGTTTCAACAATTTGAATTAATTTTCTATAACCTAGTAGTAAAAAAAAAATAATGATAATTAGACTCTAATAAACAATATCAGCTGGACTTATCTTGGTGAGCTTAGGGCCCCTATTTTTTTAAAGGCTCTAATGGCCTTTATTTGATAGTTAATTGACAGGAAAGTTGGGGAAAGACATGTGGCAAAGGTTGCCAGGCAGGGAATCGAACCTGCGACAGTTGCATCGCGGACTTGTGCTTAACCCCTGTGCCACCATAGCACACCCAGGGCCCCTAATTTGTCATATTTTCTAAGAATTGTTTTCAGATGAAACGGTGCAATGCAAAGTTTTTAGATTATATCATACAATTTCAGTGGATGTAAAATGTCTACATGTAAGTTATGATGCCAGATTTCAACAAATTAAAATAAAGTAGACCAACAGAAATAATTTAGGAAACTTTTATTTCACCATTAATGCAACCTAAAACCTCATGGCCTATGTCCTTTTAATAATAATAATAATAATAATAATAATAATAATAATAATAATAATAATAATAATAATTGTTTGTACTTATATTTTAAAATAACAGATTGAAAAAAAGTGGATAGATAACTGAGTACAGCCTTTTTTAAAAAGAAGTGGCTATGCTCAGTACAACCCAACTCATTCAAACTCATGTTAAATAGGAGTCAGTAGAAACTTGCCATAATTTAAGGCAAATAAAGCTTAAATTTTGGTCGCAGGGACTGGCGACCATTGCAGGTCGCCAGTCCCTGCAATAGACTGGCGACCCATCCAGGGTTCAACCTGCCTCTCACCCGAAATGTCTCGCTGGAGAGAGGCACCAGCACTCGTCCCGACCCCACTGGGGACGAGGGCGTAAGAAAATGGAAGGATGGATGTTGCAACAGGCGTGTCCTGTCTCTACTTAGTAGCACAGCCATGGTCCTGAGAGAGCTTCCAAATTATCAGAGGGATCTCACTGTCAAAAGGTAAGAAGAAAGAGCACCAAAAGATTTCCAAGTGAAGAAAATGTACTTGTTTGTTTGACAGTTTTTATCTTGACTATTTCTACTATTCTTAATAGAATGTCGATTTATTGTATGCATTTGTTTTGCTTGGTCAGCCCTTTGATTGTCACTTGAAAAGTGCTATATAAATAAAGCCGAATTGGACAGTGCTATTAACGGCAATGGGACGTTAACCTAAACATGATGAAAATGAGAATGAAACTGCTCAGGGAACCTGGTAAGAGGCTTACGGCAATATTAAGAGCTGGCGAAATTACTGACGAGTACTGGCTCTGTAGTACATGTGACAACAAATATTTTACATTTTTACTAAGTCTGGGCTCCAGGGTCTTTGTTGATCTCCCGAAAGCATTTAATAAGGTCATGTCTTATTACATCAAGGCGGTCCCAAACTTTTAGGACACAATTCTAAAAGGTAGAATGTGGCAGCATCATGCTTTGAAGCCGTTTTTTTTTTTTTTTTTCTCCTGTTTTTTTTGCCTGTTTTAAAAAGCTGAAAGACAAAGAGGAACCGTATCATTCAGCACAAATAACAATGACCACAAGCACACATCCTGATCAATTTTTCTTAACTCGAAGAAGTTTCAAGTTATGGAACAGACCAGTCATTGTCCAGAGCTGAATCTCACTGAACGGTTTTGGAGTGATTTGAAACGCGCTTTGGGCAGGAGATCAGTTTGGGGATTTTTGTGGGAATGTTTTGCAATGAAATGTTGATGAATAATACTAAGATGTGCTATGCAGGCAGACTTCGATGCAAAAGGACTGAGTTCTGTAAACAATACTTCAAGAAAGTATTAACTGAAGTGTGAGAAAATATTTATGAAAGCGTATAGATTTAGGTTGTTTTGTTTTTCTTCTAAAAGATTTCAGTTGTTTTTTTGTTTATTTTTTTAGTAAAGTCGTAGAGACTATAAGTCACAATAAAGAATGAAAATTAAGAGACAATGTATCCTGGTCTCATATTTTACCCGCACTAGAATAAAATGACAAGTTGGACATGAATATCTATGAATATTTAGCTCCATTATACTTAATACATGTTAATCTTCTGGGACAGACGGATGCACAGTGTTTTAAGTATCTGGAGTCAAAATTTGTTTGTTTCTGATACAAAATGAGTCAGAAAAAAAACAAACTGACAACACTTTGGTTGGAATTAAGTAATTTAAGTGACGCACAGGTGGACTGACCCAGAGCAAGTGTCATTTTAATAACACAGTCAATTCTTTTGAAATTATCTGATGGAAGGGTTCTCTCCGCTCGGGTATTTGATGTACGTGGTGGACACAGATGTGACAAGGGCCTGTCATTTTGGATCAGTCCAGGAACGATTTGATAAAGCAGCACTGCCTCAGAGACATGAAAGCCCGACCAGGTTCAACAACGACAACGACAACAACAACGATAGTCGTCTCTGGCTCTGCTCAATGCCAGAGACCGAAAACAGAATTCACTGTGGCAACTGATCAGGTGCCAGGCGCCCTGTCCCCAGTGCCACGCTGCACCCAAAGCCTCCACAGAGCTGACGTCGGCCTGGCTCGGCCCGGCAGCCACGGGGCCTGCTTTAGTAGCTCTACCTTCCAACTATCTGAGCTACCTGCTGTCAGCCGCCTGTCTTACGAACCAGACCGAAGCGGTCAGACATGACGGGAAGGTGTTGTAGAGTTGAGATGACCTGATGTTAAAAAAAAATTCAAATAAAAAAAAAAATCATCATCATCATCCTTTAATTGAGGTAGGAGAAATGTGAAGCGGCTCAGTGTTATTATGTAGGTCTTTGTCAGGGAACATGAGTAGGGTTTAAAAATACCACAGCAGTGAATCAGTGGCCTCACTATCTTCACAGGCAGGCATCGGTAGATATTGTGAACAAGACCTACAGTGATGTAAAAGCAGACAGAGGTGTTCTTCCTGCATTCCATAATGTGCATCTTAAAGTGGGACTTGATGCTTTTCTTCACCATCAACACGTAGAGCCATCTGGCCTAAATAAACACTGATTTTTAATAGCCAATATCTGCAAATATCAAACATGGTAACAATAATAAATCTATGGGTGCACACCTCAAAATTAGAAATTTTAATGACCAGCTAACATCACACAATCCACCCCATTAGCCTCATAATTAGGCTATAGTACATCGCTACTATATGGTTCTACATGACAAAGGTCTGTGACTAAGCATGCAGATGCGTGTTTGTACGGCGTTTTACTCCCATCAGCCCGGCTGAAGTCTTATCCCGAAGAGCCGATGAGGTTTTTAGGGGGCCTCAATGTGTCTGCCTTCGAGCTAAAATAAAGCCAAGCGCACGGAACCTGAAGTTGATTTCATCGAAGCACGTACTCGCATAAAGACAGGTGCACCTGTCTGCAGTGTGCAGCCTTTTGTTTTTAACAGCAAATGAGCCACGGATCGTCTAGTCGTGCGCATAACGTGGGGATTTTGTGATAGAACAAATGGAAATCGGCTCAAGCCGTCTTACCGTTGCCTTTTCAGTCATTGCTCCCCATCATTACGTTTTCGGCCCAGACCTCTGACGAGCCGTTTATTCCAATCAGGCTGTCTCACTCACTCTCTCACTCCCTCCCTGCCTGTCTGCCTCCCTGCCTCTCTCTCTCTCTCTCTCTCTCTCTCTCGCTCATCCCCATGTCATGTTTCTCCGCTGCAGCAGAACCAAGCCGCGCCTCCTCCGCAAGCGCCGTGACGTCCGCGAGTGACCCCGGCGGCACCTCCAAGGGGGCTCCGCCAGGTGTCGCTGTCTTTGAACAAAAAAAATAATAAACAAGTCAGTGCATTGAAGTTTTTTTTGTTTTGTTTTGTCTTAAATTTGCACTTTTGGTTTTTTTAATGTAAAAAAAAAAAAAAAAAAAAAAAAAAAAAAAAAAAAAAAAAAAAAAAAAAAAAAAAATATTTTTAAATATTTTAAAAAAACCCAAAAAAAAAATAAAT